>NC_048305.1:29961353-30145376 GCF_013100865.1 Trachemys scripta elegans | reverse complement strand
CCCCCCCCCCCAAAAAGCCCCCCCCCCCCGTTTCTTGACTGCCCCCTCCAGATCCTCCCTGGCCCCCTTACCCTGCTGCTCAGAACAGGGTGTTGGGCTCTGTGCCAGCCGGACACATGGCTGAGCTCCCCAGCACAACAAAACCCGGTCCCTGGCCCTGCACAGGGCTGCCGGACTGGGCTGCAAGAGGAGGAGCTGCCAGCTCAGAATGCAGGGAGGGAGGGGGGGGTGGGAGGAGGAAGCTGCTCCGGAATCCAGCCCGAGACTTTCCTGCAGCCCTCCCAGCCGCTCGCTCTGCTCTGCCGGGGGAGGGGGGAAATCCCGGACATTGTGAGTGCTTTACAAATTCCCCCCGGACGCTATTTTTAGCACAAAAAGGAGGACATGTCCGGGTAAATCCGGACGAATGGTAACCCTAAGTAAATAGTACACACCTTTTAAAGTATGTTGAACTGAGAAAGCATTACATTGGCATCTTGTGTATCTTTCTTTCAAAGTGTGTAAGTCAGTGTGTATTCTAGGTTTTGTAGCTACTACTGGAAAGCTGCGGGAGGGTGACGTCTGTATGTAGGTGGTAAGAAGTGATATGGGACAGAAATAAAAACTGATGTCAAAAAAGATGCTGCACAATATGTAACTTTATGTAAACAACATTAGGTTGATCCTATTTGTGTTTATGGGTGATGTGTCTTGTCCCTTCATTTTACCTTAAATAGACAAAACAGTGAATTCAGCCAATGGCCACACTAGACTGGGTGAAGAGGGGCAGTTCCCAGAACCATTGCGCCAACAGCACTGGGAGATCATACACAGAAGTTTTCACTGCTATGCCATTTTCCAGGATGCATCACGTGCTCTCACTGTGCCAGGAGATGGGGAGTGGGCAGGCATAGCCCCATACTCATCAACCTCTCCCACTTTGGTTGAGTTTAATGCCACTCTCAATACTAGTGTATTTTTGTGCTAGCAATACAAGATTCATGGATTGTGCCTGAATGATGGCTATGTACAATCAATCCAAAACTGGCAACATAACTTCTGTTGTCTCTTTGTAGAAAGAGCACAATATTGCATAGCAATATTTAGTAGAAAGCTGTGGGATCCTGAGATGAGAAGCACTATATAAACGCCAACCGCTATTGCAATTTTAATGAAGGGGAAACCGATTTAGTTGTGAGACCAAACTCGCACAATTAGTGAGTCAATAGCAAAAATGGTAGGGGATGTGTGAAAAATGTGGCTTTAAGAATACAAGTTTTGCAAGGGTGGAGTTTTACAAGTCTTGGCAATATAGTGGTGGTTTTCATCATCAGAATAGCAACAATTAAAGAGGTAATATTTTGAGGCCTAAAGTGATATTGTCAAGAACATTTTAGTAAAAATATTATATTCTGCATTGGTCTCCATTAAGCTAATGGTATTGTGAAATAATTAGCTATAATCTGACAGAGTGAGTGATTAAAGATATAAAAAACTAAACAGATTCCCAAGAGTAAAAGTTCTTGTGTAAAAAAGCAGCAGCATAAAAACCCAAATAAAATGATAAATAATCTCTCAAACATTTGGTAATTTGCTCCTAGAAATTTAATTCAGAATCACAAATGCCTTTGCAATAATTTATGATCTTACCAAATAATGCTATCAAACTGTTGTTTTCACTGATGGTAAAACTTACTCATTACCTATAATAACTACGTACCAATGCATAATATAGGCCAAAAATATGTAAAGCATTGATCTCTAGCAATCAAAAATTTAAAAAAAGAGCTTTATGACTTTTAAAACACAAGTGCCATTTAGTGTTTGATTTAGGTGTAGGTACTGAAGGTCCTTTGCTATACAGAAAGAACAGACATTTTGGTTTAGTTCTCTTTTCTTATAAAAAAATCAACAGAACTAAAGGAGACCTCAGCTGTCCTTCTGGTACCAGATGTATTTCTTCACACTTTCAGTGGTCAAAACAAATAATAAAAAATAAATAGTTAAAGGCTGAAATATTTAGCTAAAGTCATTACTGTTCGGTCTTCGATGTTACTTCCCCATTTAGTAAAATTTCTACCTTACTGGTTTTCCTCTTTTTTTGTACTAAGTTACATCTGTAGATTGTTCAGCTGTTAGCACATGGCATGAGAAACCAAGGGCTTCTATAATTCAGGGTTTGGGTTTGTGTGTACACATGGACATAGCTACATTGGTAGAAGCCTCCAGTCTAGATGTGTAGACCCACAGATTTTATACCATGGCATTTGACTTTCTCCCAAAGAAAGGGAGAAAAACAGTAAGAAAGGAACATGGATTTTAGTTGGAATGCTCAGTCTCTGCACACATATAGGACAGAATATCTCCCTGTCCCATTACAGATGTACTGATGCAATTTAACCAATTTTCAAAAAATCTTAAGTCACATCAATGCAACAGGGCCTGACTGGCATAGCTACATCAGTGTAAAAGTCACAGAAGCACAATAGTTCCTTCAATTCCACCATCTTCCCAGCTAAACTACTCTACTTCTCCAATTTAATGGATTCTGATACCTGCAATCCCCATCACCATTTCACCATCTATGACTTGCTCCTCAAACCCTCCCCTTCTCTCTCTGCACAGATCTCACTGATTTCTTCCAACAGAAAACTGTCAAAATGACATGACCTTCCTCTTCCCTCCTACAATTCAGAGCTAATGCTGTATTTCATCTCTCTCTTCTTCTACCATCAGCTCAAGCTCAACATGGCTAAAAGTGAACCCAATGTTTCCCCATAAGCTCTCCCTACTACCTCCTTTACCATCCAGCCCATCACTCAGGCCCATATCCTGGGAATCATCTTCAATCATCAAACTCTTAAGGTTCTCACATTTAGGATTGAAACATATCTTGCAGATTCCTTCTGCATAATATCTCTAAAATAAGGCCTTTCTAGTCTCTCCACACAACTAAAATTCTAGTACACACTCATCTCATGTCATAATTACTGTAATATCTTGCTGCAAAAAGTATTATCAGTTGCTTTGACCATGTCACCCTCTCTTTGAATCCCTCCACTTTCTCTACCACATCAAACATATGCTACTTGTCTTCACTTTCAAGTCCCTTCATGGCCTATTCCATCTTATCTATCATCTTTCAGTATTGTGATGTCACCTCCCCCTTCTATGGGCCCTTGATGTTAGCTTCCATTGCCTGATTGTTAAATATTCAAAACAAGCGCCTTCATGCTTTTTCATCCATGTTATCTCATGCTTAGGGGACACTCCCATAAACATCCACAAATCTGCCTCACTGTCCTTTAAAACTCTCCTCGAAATTCTCTTTGCTGTGATGCCTACAAAGTAACCAAACTTGATAACCATTAGGCCACTAGTGTGCTGAGACTAATCATGCTGTCCAATATTGTCTCATTGTTTCCTTGTACTCCACATCTATTTCCATCTGTCTCTTGTCATCTACTTAGATTATAAGCTCTTTGGGGCAGAGACCAGTATTTTGTACTGTGGCTCCTAGGTACTACAGTAATAGAAATAAATAATAGGTTAATGAGTAACCTTGAAATCCTACTTCATGGACTAAATGGATTGGAAAGGGGAGTCTCTGGAAATGAAGAACCTTATATGACAGTTATACCCAACACCTCTTTCATTCATGTTATTATGGAGAGGTATTAGTACTGGGAGAAATTTCTTCCCTCAGGACACAACAGAGCTTTCACTGGACTTCAGTCAATCCCATGTACAAATTCAAGGGCAAAATCTGGCTTTCCAAGTCAAGTTTTTTCATTGCATCATTCTTTTTCTCTTTGATATGATGTAGTAGTGGATTCATCAAGTGATAGAGCCTTTGAAGATCGAAAAATTACTAGTATTTTTTTTAAGGACCATATAATTTAAGAGAGCTGTTTTTGCAGTTAGTTATGCTCAGTAAAGAGAGCTTTGTTATTCTTTAAACATTAAGGGCTAAACACCAAAGGGATGGATAATGGTCTTAGTTTAAAGTGTAAAATGTGCATTTTTCTCCTGGTGATTCTACCTCCAGGTGAGACACTTTCCTTATGTTTGGAATATAAAACGATACTTCACCTTTCCTGAGTAAAAATATGCTCCTTTATAAAACCAACAAAGATAAAAGCCATAGAATCATGTGAAAGAGGTTAGGGATGGAAAAGTTTCATTAAGTCACCCAGTCAGACCTCCCTCCTTCCTTGGGAGTGCAGAATTCCTTCCTACAAAGCTTTAAAGATTTTTTTCCCCCCTTACATTCTTAATGTCTCAAGCAATAGGGCTTTCATCCCTTGGAAGAGTATTCTTCACTTTAATAGATTTTACTGCTGTGAAGTGTTTCACAATATTAAGCCTAAATTTTCTTTCATTTTATTCCATTGCTCACATTTATAACCTCTTCTACCGCTCTAAAAATTCCTCCCTCTTTGCTATACCTTAAAAAAGCTTGTAGAATGCCCCATCTATTAGTTCTCATGTTACTGAGCTATACATACCTAGTTCCTTTTAATCTTTCCCTCTAAAATTAATCCTCCAGATTCTTAACTGGATAACTGGAGCTCTAAATTCAATTCAATTATGTTAGTCCAAAATTATTACATTGTGCTATGCACAATCTTTGATCTGCTAAATACGATGATCTGAAAGGCAAGAATCTAAACTTTAGGCCACCTGTCATGCTCTTTGGCCCAAGCCAAATAGCTGGAAAAACAATCTGATGTCATTGGTAATCACCTTTCAAGAGAGGTCATTATCTTAGTAGGAATTGGGAATTTGTGCTCTGAATGAAATGGAAAGTGGATGTTTACTTTTTGTGACAATTTTCATTATGAAAAAATTTACCACCTGAATAAAGTATTAATCCTTAAAACTTTAGGCCAAGAACACCATCAAGTATCTGATAACTCTTGTGCTCAATTTGAAATAAAAAGATGATCAGAAAATTCCTACAGGTGTATGCCCAATTCTTCCTCCCCCCACCAACACTAATATTACACCTTTGTGCCACTGCAGGACTAATCAATCAAGTGCTTACAGAACAAGAACTTACTGTGAAAATAATGTTCTTGACCGAACAATGAATTTGAACACGTATTCCAGAGCTTTCAAAGTTCTTAGTATAGGCTCACATTGTTCCCCTCTACTGGAAGTATCCAAATAAGTCTTCAGAACTGTCATTAGTTTCCTGAATTAGGGATAAAAGAAAAAGCACGTCAGTAACTAGCTTTGTGTCAGTAAATTACTCCACATTCTTAATCTGCAGTTCCATAATACATCAAGACTCAAACTGCAGATATAAAAATAAACCAGATTAAATATTTTTACTACTGTACATGCCAATTGTAAGACTCCTGTAAATGTGATGAGAATGAATAGCAAATAACTGATTCTGAAATGATATAAGTTTCTTCCAGTATAGAAACTGTCAGCACCAGAGCTGACAATCCTGGAAACTATGATTCAGCAGCATTCATTTTAGTGCCAGTGATCCGTGTACAAGGAAATTTAATCCTTTATATGCATTGTACTCTAGGTGACTTTTGCCTGCCATAAACGTAATAAATTAGGAAGCACTAAATGTAGGCATGTGCTCTAACACTATTAAACACTAGTGGCATGACTGTTCAAATAAAATATCTAATATAAGGTATGTACGATATTTACCTATTTCCTCATTGCATGCCCTGAGAGGAATCTCTGCTGCACTGGCATATTACTTGCTAACAAAAATGTCACGCAAGTGCAATTTTCTCCTGTTATCACTGCAGTCAAATTGATTTTTGTTATTTATTTAAATGGGAGCAGAATCAAGCCCTTAGACTGAGGCCTGGTCTATGCTGAAAAGTTTATTGGTAGAGTTATGTACGTCCGGGGTGTGGGAAAAAATCCTCAATAGACACAGCTATGCTTATAAAACCCCCAGTAAGACACAGCTATATCAACAGAACAGAGCTTCTGTTGGCATCGCCAACATTCAGGGAGGTTGTTCCTATGCCAACAGAGAAACCCCTTCTGCCAGTACAGGCTATGTTTACACTATGGTATTATGCCAACATAGTCTCCCAGCTATAGACATACCCTGAGTTTCTCAATTTTGGTCATTACAGTTTCAGAAGTGTGTCATGTCAACCTTGATGGGACCCCTACTGATTCATTATTAGAGTTGGGTGGGAAACAGTTTCCCATTTCCAGAAACGCTAGTTTGACCTCCTCCCCCAACACACATCTTAAACAGGGACAAATTCAAAATCTCAAAAATATTCATTAGCCAAAAAACTCTCCTGTTAGCCTCCTCCCCATTTTGGGTCAATTGAAACATTTTGTTTTGATGTTGACCTTTTTTTTCCCTCTTCCCCCACCCCACTTTTCTTTTTAACCATTCTCAGTCCAATTAAGCTTACCTTTCAAAATGTAAAGTTGTTTCACATTGAAAAGCTGGAGTTTTTCCATTTCAAGAATGCCAAACCAAAACAATCTATTTTGAAATTTTCTCTACATTTTTTCAAGTTGTGAAAACCCACTCCTGTTTGCAAACAGTTTTGGTTTTGACAAATTGACTTTTTTGGCAAAAAAACATTGACAAAATTTGTGACAACTCCAGTTATAATAGGTTCTTTCATTACAGTATCAAAATGCTGGGAACTTCCTATGAGCCAGTTTATGAAGCACATAGATTTCTTGTCTTCTGGCATCACAATTAAATTGACTCTTGTTGGTCAACTATACCTACCTATCCTACTCCAACCCATTACATGCTAGTGAGTGGAGGTAGTGATACCTGGGATTCCACATAGGGAGGAAAGTTCCATTGTTTATTTAGGACTATATGGGATCCCTGCAAATGGAGGCTACCAAAGGAATTTGCTGAATTCATTACTTATTGCCATAACCACAACCATCCCAAGCAAGCGCTGCAGAATTTTGCAGCAATGATTATCTGGCTGCAAACTCCTCAGCACAGGGGAGGTTTATGCATTGCTGTACAGCTAATGACTGCCTTTTGAGGCTTTCCACAGCTAGAGGCTTTCTGCCAGAGTTTGCACAAACCTGGTGTAATCAATCTGCTTCATATTGGACATAACCCTGAATCCCTTAAGGTTTTCTTCAGTCCTTACACATGTTTAGTCCTCTTTGAAATCCATAGGAGTTTGGCCTGCAGGAGGACTAAACAAACTGAAAAGGATCTCAATTTGGCCAACGTATTGTAGTACTTTATCAAGGCAATACATCTAATGAGATTAAAGTTACTTGTTAACTTTCAAAAAATGACTGGGGGATTTTTAAAAAAAGAGAGAGAAAAGAAAAGAATAAAACTTACTTGTAAGCCAAAGTTGCACTGAAGTGCTGTTGGATATAAGCCTCCAGAACAGTATTGAAATGTTGAAATTTCCTGTCTGCAATAAGTCCTATTATATAAATCTAAAGAGAGATTAATCAAATTAGTGTTTGCCATGCGCACAACATTAAAATGGAAATATCAGGTTCCTGAAGTATTTAGCATTCTGAAACGTTTACTTTTAAGAACTTACTTTCTGCACAATTTGATGCACAGTTTCAGCAAATTTAGCTATTCACTCTGATGCTGGCAGATCGGGTGCCAGTTTTTGCCAAGGCTTTAGGCTTCAGCTGAGCTCTGACAAATTCATTGCTGGAAACCAGTCCAGCTCACCTGTGTTAGCATGGTTAAGATGGGTACTGGATTTATAACAATATTTTTAGACTTTATGAAATGCTTTTAAGTTGCTTCACGTATTAATTCCACTCTTCTTGTCTGTATCCCAAGCTATAAGGTGATATGTAAGTTTATTTTGCAACTGTAGGACTGCTTGCTATGACCCTGTGAACCCAATCAGAAGGACTAGTCCACCGCCCATCAAGAAGGACTATAGGAATGAAGTAAGCCATTGTGGAGCATCACAATACAAAGACTTAGTTAATGGCTCTCTCTGACCCACAAAAGTGTGTTACATGCAAGAAAGCCCTTACCATCAGCTTGAATGCTGGTGGGAGGAAATAAAACAGAACAGAAAAAATTTCATCTCTCTTTTGATGTTTGGGCTCAGACAGGGCCAGACACACTAAACTGAAGCAGAGGTCCCCATGATTACTTTGGGTTTGCCCTGAAAGACATTTTGAATTGAGAGATGTAGACATCTGACACCTTTTGGAACCACAGACTGCCTGCTTTAACCTGTAAATAACTCTGATTTTCTTCCTAGTCAATACATTCTTAGTTTACTATAGGTCTGACTACCAGAGTTGTCTTTGGTGAGAGATCTGAGTTATAAATTCGTCTGGGGAAAGTGACTGGTCTATTAAGACTGGGGGCAACCTGAATATTTTGTGACCTTTGGTGTAAGTGACCATTTATCACTTAGTCTAGTTTGCCTGAGTGGCAAGATAGAGTGGAATGCCCAAGGGGACTGTCTGTGCCTCCATGGTAAGACTGTTTATAGTACTTTCAGAGATCAGATTTGTTACAGGGTTATAGAACATATCACTAGCTTGGGATGTCTGCTCTCCTTTTTGACAGTCTGCTCTGAGGTTGGCACTTATGGTCATAAGCCACTCCACACAGCGTGACACACTCAAAGGCAACTTTTCATCAACTAGTTTTGTTATTTTAACACTAATTCCTTGAGGTGTATATATACATACTATGGAGTCTCTTATGACTCTTTAGTAGTGCAGTGTCTTCAGTGCATTTCAAGTCCATTTGCTCATTTTTTCTATTTGCAGTGTAGTCTTTTTTTTTTTCCTATGATGATTCTTACCAGTGCATCAAAGACTAGAATGTCATATTCATCACTATGGGAATGTTCCATCATGATGTTAAACAGGGCATCCAAAGTGTCTTGGAGAAACTATATGATGGAAAATGAAACAAGACAAAATAATTAAAATAACTTGGAAAAAATCACATTGAGAACTCATTTTGCAGATAATGGAACCTGGTTTCCTCTAGATGGATTTTTGGAGGCCCCTGGGAAAATTGTGGGGCTTTTTTTATGATGCACCTCAGAGGATATAGCCTTTAGTTCCTGGAATTTGACCTTGTCCCTGAAGATTCCGATCGGTTAGTCCATAATATACACTTAGGCTCTTTATCAATGCTATGACTTTAAACTATCACTATCTGTAGTTTGTATATAATTAAAACAATTCCTGTCTTTTTGAGTGACATAGATCAATATTTGCTCTTTTTATCCTGAAAAGGTAACAGCACAAAAGATGTTTATCCCTCTAGAGCAGGGATCGGCAATCTTTAGCACCTGGCCCGTCAGGGAAATCCGCTGGCAGGCTGGCACGGTTTGTTTACCTGCAGTGTCCAAAGGTTCGTCCGATTGCAGCTCCCACTGGCTGCGGTTCGCTGTTCCAGGCCAATGGGGGCTGCAGGAAGCTGCGTCCAGCACATCCCTTGGCCCATGCTGCTTCCTGCAGCCCCCATTGGCCTGGAGCGGCGAACCACGGCCAGTGGGAGCTACGGTCGACCGAACCTGCAGACGCTGCAGGTAAACAAACTGGCCTGGCCCGACAGTGGTTTTCCCTGACGGGCTGCATGCCAAAGGTTGCCGATCCCTGCTCTAGAGCCTGAGACTGAGCCCATTATAGTCAATAGTGAGACCCCCGTTGATTTGAATTGGCTTTGGCTCATCCTTAGTGGGTACTGCACTTTTCACCCCCTCCCCATAGAACAGAGGTAGCTACTATAGCATTAGTTGCTTTTAGACTTAAAAGGTAAGGTTGATTTAAATTACATGACTCCTAACTTGGGTGCCTTCTCTTTATGTCTTCATTAACTATTAACATTGTTCAGTAGTTTTTCACAAATTCTTACCTACCTTGCATTTGTTATAAGAAGGCAGGGCATTAATAATATATTCCCATTTTTAAAAAACCTGACATATATACCCAGCTATAAAAAAACAATGCTTATTCTCTTGTATACCTGTTGATAGCAGCAGAAAGCACAAGCTGAGCAAATATTCCTTTACCAGCTATGTGTGAGCAATGTTTACTATTATTCTCTTCCATCATTTTTTTTAATCACCTGTCTATGACAAGCCCAAAATTAAAATTTAGCTCTGATGTAGGTTGAGTGTCAGAATATTTGTGAAAAGCACCACTTTGTCGCTAATGTCCCAATTCTGTATTCTCTGCACAAAGAAAATTCCCAGATGGATAAATCTTTAACCCCACTTGAGAATAAGAAAGCATAATGGATCAGGCCAGAAACCCATCTGTACTCATCATCATCATCTGATAGTAGCTGACACTAGATGCTTTGGAGGAAGGGGCAGAAACTCTTTAGTAGACAATTATGGAGTTTCCTGCCCACAAGGAAGTACCTTACTAACCCTTATAATTAGAGGCTCGTTTATGCACTTAAGATTATACCTCTTTCAAAACTTTAAAGATCAGGGAAGGTTTTCATTAGTATCATTATAGAGAGGACAGAAAGGAAAAAAAACGTATCTGAAAGCAAATGTTTGTTATTTCTTGGATTAAAAACTACATGTAGTCTAAACAGTTACTGTAAGATTCAAGAATTCTGTGTTGTGTTGAAGATAGAGGTCCAGAATCTGTTAAATGGGCTTTCATTGTCATTTATCAAGTGCTTTACTAAAGTCCATATAGATTAGATCTACCACATTTCTCTTGTCTAGAGAATCAGTTATCAAAGAAAGATGTCAGGTTAGTCTGACACAGTCTGACCATGTTGCACTATCTCCTATTTATGTCTAATTATTCTTTCCTTCACAATTTGTTTTAAAGCCTTGCATATATTGAGATCAGACTAATGGGTCTGTAGTTGCCTGGATCACACAGACAGAGATAATATTTATGGGACCCAGGTATGAGATGTGCTAGCCATTGTCACCTGTTTTGCATAGTAAGTCAGTTTTATAGTTCCCTGAAGAGTAAACTACAGGTGCAAAGTAAAATTCCAATGCCGGGGGGGAAATGGTTGTTTTAGCTATTTTCTCAATGATTTGAACACATACAAAGTGCAGCGGGAAGAGACATGGCACCACAAACTAGCAACAATAACATGTTTACCTTGGCTAAGGCATGTTGAAGCAGTAAGATTTTGAATTAAGGATCTACAAGTGTTAGACTAATACTATGTTTGGAATATTCATGGGACTCTGAGTTAGCTGAGCAATATTCCCTTAATCAAGGTGGGTGTCCCAGAAGACAACGGTGTGAAGCTTCAAGTAGACAGAAAATGAGCTATACCTATTGGATTACAGGACAGTATTACTACCTCTGCTAGTGATATTTAGCTAGATAGATGTAGATACACATGTGGGGAATAAAATTTGACAAGGAGAAAAACCAAGATTAAGCCATCTTTCTACCTTCCAGAAAAACACTAAAATAAAAATTGGAGACAGGCACCTTTAGGAGGAGGAATGGGAAGTGGCAGAAGTCATTTCCCTTGAGGATTTGTATCTGCCAGATTTAGCTACTTCTGCAGCCTTGCAAATAGTCTTTACATGGAGCAATAAACTGATTTTTAAAGTAAATGCATATCACTTGCATTTGTTAACGTAGAGGGCCTCAGCTTTATCCAATAACTCGTTCAGTATTACAACTTCTAATCTACTCTCATCTAGGCTAAATATTTGTTATGTTGTTACTTAGATTGTTTTCTACGTGTGTATTTCAAATTTGCAAATATGGTCAAATGAATTTTATATGTATGGCTGAAAGAGGTCAAATACCTTTGGCTATATGTCCATATCTGCTAGTGAGTCAAATGAAATTAGCCTAACACAAATAGCATCAAAAATGTATTGTACTCTTGCACACTTGTTCAAACGTGGCCCAGCAGGCAACAATGTGTGATGTCAGCATAGGAATTTCTGACATTAAACTATCTAATATAAGGACTCTTACTCATAATAGTAATGAAATCCTAAGTTACCATCCTATAGTGACTACATTGATTTTCTCCATCCATATTGTAACTAATATCTATTTAAAAATTATCCTTACCTGTCCCACTAGCTTAATCCTTATAAGTGTGCAAACTGTAGTTTGCTTTCACCAAGATTGGTGTTAAGATATATTAAGATATATTGGAAATTGTTTCATATGAGCATCTTGTACAATTAATGACAAAACTTTGTCATTGTAATGATTTTATGTGAACAGAGAAAATTATCTCTCATTTCAGGGAAGAGTGGTGCGCAGCTGAGCTCTGCAGCATCACCTCTTCCTAAATCATTGGAATGGTGTATTTTGTCCATTGTGTGGAGGAAGACTAGGTTCTGGAATAACAAGGGCATACCTAACTCTACTAAACGAAAAAAAATAATCCCCTCTATCAGACTATTGTTGAATGCCATGAACAACAGTCTGACAGAAGTCTAAATGTTCTATCCTCTGTCAAAAGAGAAGCAGCAGGCTCACAAAATCAGCGTTAAAGGGGAGAGGAACCCAGGAGTTTGCTATTTACAGAGCTCCAACAGCAACAGAACAGCAGCTGTGTAACAATGTAACATTGAAAAGAAGGTACCTTCACAACTTCCTCCCCATCCACAATCTTCAGTTTTTCTAAATTTTCCTGTAGCAGTTCCGGTTTCATGCGCCACTTCAAAAGACCCAGTAAACCCACTGAAATAAATTGCAGAGAAGATAACTCACATGGATGTTAAAAAGCTTTAAGAATGTGTAATAGCCTTTTTCAAATGCTTACACAAGAATTTGAACTGCATACCATTTTGAGTTAGCTTTGTTGAACAAACCAGAGTTGAAATAGAAAAGGCATCCCGTGTGCTTACTGAGAGTCCTCCTACACTGCTAGCACTTCGGCTTAAGGTCAATCCTTTATTCTCCACATGTTGGCGAGAGGAAGGTAGAGTCAAATAGGCACTGGCATCCTCCATTTTCTTACTATCACCCTGAAAATATATTAGTTATGTATTATTTGTACTGCAGGAATGCATAGGAATCACAGTCATGGACAAGCATTAGGCACTGCACAAACATAGTTTACAAAGTAAGGATAGGTAAAAGAAAACAGGTCAAGCGCAAGTAAACACAAACAATGCTGGTCAGCAAGAAAGCTGTAGTCTCAGCACACCAGCAATCTCACCACTGTCAAGATTTTTTTCTAGGCACCACAGGAAAAGTTTAAGGAGAGGTGACTTTGAGGGTGCTCAAAGGGTGCTCCTTTCCATATGCAAAGGGCAGCCTGGAAGAAATTGGAAAGGCAATTGTTTGAAAATGTAATAAGTGGACGACGCTGGCTGGTATCCGTGGTAGAATGCAGGCTGGAGTTGACCTCTCAGTAGCACAGACAAGTAAAGTGGGGATAGGACATGAAGGGCCTTGAAAGTGGCAAAGTAGTTTGTATTTGATGAAATGGAGAAGAGGACAGTGAAGGGATGCAAAGAGGATGACGTGATCAAATCAAGAATCCTGGAAAAAAAATTTTGAAGCACCATTTTGAATGGCTATAAGGGGGTGGGGAGATCAAGACTGCATTTTTCAAGGTCACAGAAGATGATGTTGCAGTAATTGAGATCCAACAGGAGGGTGATCTGGACTGTCTGGATGGAGGGGAAAGGCGATATCTTAGAGATGTTATTCAGGAATAACTGGCAAGATGTAAAATGGGAGATTATTTCTTCTGATTTAAAGACATTCCATAGAGAGTCAATCAAAACAGAATTGTGGTGTTTGGCCTTCTAAGAGAAGCTGTGAATAGTGATGAGCCAAAGAAAATGACATTCTAATTTTGTATAAAGGCAAAGTAAATCTGTATTCTGTAAAATTATTTTAGAAGTCTTCTCAATAATTGTATGCACTTGAATATTGATTAGGGTGGACAGATACTATGACAGACCGAATGCAGTCTGTCATAAAATCCAATTTGATTACATTGGGACTATTCAGAAATGAGAAATTAGGGAAAACTATACTCAGTTGACAATTAAGACTGGAACTGAAAACAGTCTCCCTAACACAAGCTTCTAGCAAAAGAAGCCTATTAAAATAAAATAAAAACTACACTTTAGTCAGATTATGAAATGGTAGGTACTAGGGAAGGAAAATAGAATATACTTAACTACAGCTCTTGGAATGGCTACTTGCACCATATAGTACATCTATCAGTTCACAGTTTGTACCCAATACTGTTGCAACTATTCAAATTTCATGACTGTTCAGGTTTGAAGCTGAATTTCCAGACCATATCAGAAGGTGCAACTGCCAGGCCTGCAGAGCAAGTGTAGCAGATGTGGAGGAGAGTGTGCTGACCTGAAATTTACTCAGCACAGGATTTCTAGATTCAGGAGACTTATTCTTTGACATTTACCATAGCTCCAAAAGGTTTGGCCTATGAAAGAAGGGCTGTGTGCAAACAGACCTATGGTGTCAGTTTTTACGGTTTTATATAATTCTTGAGATAATTCATGCTAATGCATCCCTAAGAGGTGTCAGGGATGCTTCCCAGTCTGACAAGATGTAGAAAGAGGCTTGGGCCTAAACTCAGTTCAGGTTCTCACTCAAAAGCATTAAAAATACCACAGGTTTTCCATCCCATGAGGAGATGTCCATTCTATAGCTGCAGTTAAGCAAACCACAGGAAAAGCCTGAATATTATCAAGAGATATATTGAGGGTGGAAAGGTCACTTCTGAAGTTGAAGATGTACTAGAACATTGGCAAGTGTTGCCTGCTTCCTCAATATTATCAGTCTCACAATTAGGTTTTTTTTTTTTTTTTTTAAACATATTAGATGAGAGTCTCAGCTTTCATTTTGAATTAAAAGTTTCTAACCCTCAGAGAAAAGCTTGAAAACGTGATTCAAGTGCACACCAAAGGACTGAACATCAGAAACCAAAAAAAGAAAAAAAAAACACCTAAAAACTTTAAACTCAAAAGGTTTTAAATACCTTTTAAAGCCTCTCCATTTCTGGGATCCTGACTCATGTTTTTAAATGCTTAGCATTGGTGTATCTGTGTTTGAATTCTAGAAGTAGCATTTCTCTGTCAGAAATGATCTGTCTATCTTCTACCATAAATATAATGTGCCAACTCAGTTTAGCATTTCTAATATTATATGCTCTTGCTTAACCAGAAGTTATGGGCTTGATGCAGGAATCAGTTGCTGAAATTTATGGGTTGCATTATACAATCAATCAAGACTGGATGATCATAACGGTCCCTTCTGGCCTCAATATTTATCAGTTTTAGCACCAACAAGAGGTTGGCAAATATCTAAAAAAATACATTAATCTCCACTGGAATTTATAAACTATTTGCTTTAGTTGTGTGCATGCCTCTGTTTTAGCTTGCCATGAATATTACAGAAAACTAGTTTACTGGACCAAACACATTTGGAAACAGCTAATTAAATACAGGATTGATTATATTTTCAGGAAATTCATTTCCAATTCCCAGTCTTCAGTATCTGCATGGGAAACCCAAGTTTAATATCATTCATCCAACCGGGGTGGTGGGAAGGTCAACCGCGTTATCTGTGGCTAATCAGAACTAACCAGCACTGTTCAAATGTCCGGTATCCAAATCCCTGCAACTGACTGTTCATATACAATCCACGGCTAAGTAGTATTCATTGTAATTATAAACCAACCAACCCTTCACAAATACAAGGAAGTCACAAGCTGTTCACAGATTATTCACAAGGCAGAAGAGATCATGCTGAAATTAACTGAATCAGTGTTTAATTGAATTTCATTCCATGCTCTAATGATGGTTTAAGTCCAGGCCTTGAGTTTTGTCCCAAGCTTCTAGAAGTAGGGACAAAGTAAACTTTAAGCAGGGCAACAAAGGTTAAAATGTGGGAACAGCAACTATCCTGTGTCACTCTACAAGGATTCCTACCTACAGCGAACGTTTGGGGTCATCTTGACTGGCTCTAGAAAAAGATGCATCCAGTCTTGTCCATTCAGAGGAAGGACCACATAATTTAAGTCTTTAATAGGAAGACCATCGAAAACTGGGAATATCATAGAAGACTGAACAGTAAAAAAGTCAGTGGAAAAAAATAATTCCTTCTATGCAACAGCCTTCATTACTATACCTTTAATACTACTAACTCATGGGAGCCATCTTGAAGAGTTGTACCATCCTCCTTCATTAGCTTTACGTAGGCCATTGCAAAATTCTTTTCTCCTTTGTCTTTAGCTACAAAGTACAAAATCATGTGTTATTTTTTTTAAAGGATCGGCAACCTTGATTGCAAACAAAAATAATAAAAATTCTGTACTTACACTCTTGAGATGACCTATGTCTGAACATGAAACGCAGATGTATTCTTTGCATGTCTTCAATGGGGACTGCCACCTTTTATAAATCAGAAGTTATGGCACATAATTAAACTGGTCTACTTTGAAATGAATATCCACCATTCCTTTAATTGCTGGGTTTAGCTACTCATGCAATCTGGGCAATTTACAAATTCTGGTTGATATTGTGAAGTTGTTCTTACTGAATATTGCTGCATCAAGGAATGCCTCTGTATATTGCTAACAAGCTTGTAAGCACATCTCTTCCAGACTAGGGACAATGGAGAGTAGTTACCTTTAATGACTGTACTCTGATTGCTCAGTATATATGCTAAGAAGGAGGATGTCTAGAGCTGGGAGAAACCACTTCCTCCAGCCTGCATGTAAGTAGGCTTGGGTTTGAAGAGTGGAAAATTACTAGCAGCAGGACAAAGGAGCCAGGAGTTGATGATGGGACATATCAACTTTAGGAAGTTGGAAACACACAGAAAGTTTTGGGCAGGAGAGAGGGGAAGAGACAGGAATGCCTTCATAGCAGGGGAAACTCCGCTTAGGACCAACGTAGGTCAAAGCAAGCTGACCTGGAGAGAGAGAGAGAGAGAGAGAGCGTGCGCGCATGCATGTGAAAGGCTCCACGATTATAACAACAAACCACGGTGTTGAAGCAGAAGCACCCTGGACAGACCCAGAGGACTCTGACCCGAATCATGCTCTGGACTGGTGAGGAAACTAAGGCAGGGAAATGTATATAGACTTATTTTTGTATAGAGCTGTGTATTTCTTGTGATTAAGAGCAATGGTGGTTTAGAATCCTGTGAAAGTCAGTCTGTGCATTGGGTGTTAAATATATGCCCTTCAAGAGTTAACCTGTGGGTGCAGAGTACCCGGATGGCAGAAGGTCTCGAAGAGGGAGTGTTTAAGCTATAGGAGAGTGAGTAGTTAACACTGGTAATGAGGGGTAGGCAGCTGGATCACAAAATCTCAGCTTTCAGAAGAGTGTGCTAAATGTGAGTATGTTGAGGGATCCCAACAAGAGGCAGTGCCTGGATTCTGTTCAATTCTGGAGGCTTAAAGCGGATGGGGCCCAATGAAGTGCGGCTCCTCACAGGTAGGGTTGCCAGGCGTCCGGTTTTTGACCAGAACACCCAGTCGAAAAGGGACCCTGGCGGCTCCGGTCAGCACTACCAACCGGGCCATTAAAAGTCTGGTCGGCCGTGCTGCAGGTCTAAGGCAGGCTAGTCCCTACCTGTCCTGGAATCACGCTGCACCCCGGAAGCAGCCAGCAGGTCCAGCTTCTAGGCAGAGGGGCCACGGTGCTCTGTGTCCTATCCCCACCCCGAGCACCGGCTCCACACTTCCATCAGCCGGGAACCACAGACAATGGGAGCTGAGGGGCGGGTCCGGCAGGCGAGAGCAGTGCTCAGAGCCACCTGGCCCCCCACTTAGGAGCTGGACCTGCTGGCCCCTTCCAGGGCACAGCGTGCTGCCAGGACAGGCAGGGAGCCTGCCTTAGCCCTGCTGCGCCACTGACTGGGAGCCATCCGAGGTAAACCCACGCCCCTACCCTGAGCCCCTCAGAAACCCAGGACCCCCTCCCATACTCTGAACCCCTCATCCGCAGCCCCACCCCAGAGCCTGCACCCCCAGCCAGAGCCCTCACCCCCTTCTGCACCCCAACTCCCTTCCTCAGACCAGACCCCCCCCAAACATACCCTGACCCCCTCATTTCTGGTACCACCCCTCTGGCACTCCAACCCCCTGCCCCAACTCAGTGAACGTGAGTAAGGGAGTAGGAATGTAGTCAGCGGGGGGTGGGGCCTCAGGGAAGGGGCGAGGCTACGGTGTTCAGTTTTGTGCAATTAGAAAGTTGGCAGCACTACTCACAGCCATCTGGGGAGTGGGCACTTGACCAAACTTGAGACAGTCATAACCACATGCAAAAATCAGTGGTACTCTTCCCCACCTGTATGCTGGCCCTATAAAGCCTTGCATACACAAGACACATTTGCCTAGGCCTGGCCTCAGTAAGCAGAAGAGATGCTAGGCCTGAAATCATCTGCTTGGAATTCCTAATGAATTCAGAGGCACCACAGTCAAGCAGAATAGAGGAGGGTGTAAAAAAGGACTGCAGCAGGAGGAAGTGGACTGAGCTCTGGGTGCCTGGGATCCTATTATACAGTCCAGGATGAAAATGTTGATCAGGACCACTTCCAATTTGCATGTGAGTATGGCTAAAGCCATCAGTTATAGGACTGAGAACAGTTCATGTGCTAGAAAACAAAAATGAAAATGGAAAGTGAAAGTGAAATTGTACTGTTAAGTATATGGTTTTATATAACACCCCTCAAAGCCCTTTAACATCAAATCATAAAGCCCTATGGAGGTAATTATATCTCTTCGGTAATGGATGAACTGGAGTAGAGAAATATTAAATGACTTTCCCAAAGCTGCAAAACAAGTCAGTATCAGAGCTATGAAGAGAAGCAGGGAGTCATGATCAGATCACATTCCCACCCACTCTCTCACACCTTACAATCTAATTGCTAAAGAAGTCACAAACACTACAAGGAAATGAATACATTATCCAATATTAGGAGTACTCCATTAGTATAAAACATTCTCATGATCTGACAGGTCACAAATCAGATTTTTAAATTATATAATTCCGATGTCCATCTTGCATTTATTCCTATTTGCAGTATGGTAGTAGACTTGTTGGTCCCAGGATATTAGCGGGACAAAGTGGGTGAGGTAATATCTTTCATTGGACCAACTTCTGTGGATGAAATGCAGACAGACAATCTTGTCTCACCCACAGAAGTTGATCCAGTTTTATCCACCTTGACTCTCTTTATGGCTTAGACAGTGGTGGCTCCTGAAATCACATGAGACTATCTTGAAAATCACTAGCTACAACACAGCATTTTACAATACCTTAATCTGACTTGAAACCCCAACTTTCAAATAATTTAAGCACAACTATTTCTAATGACCCTCAATACAAAATCTGCTCAAGTTACTACAAAAATTTAAAATGGAAACAAGATGTCAAAATACATTTGTCAGTGCTTTCATGACTACACACACATTTTACAGCTGCAGATGACCTACCTTCTTCTTTCCACTCTCACTACATACGTTAGTGCAGTTGCAGATTTATTATACAGATTACTGACATAATTTAGCCAATCTTCCATAGCACTTTTCAAAAAAAAGCATTGACTGTAGACTTGTCAAATAACCTTGAGCCATGTTTTGTAATTATTGCCTTCAGAACCTTCCAGACTATTCCAGTTAAACACTGATTACATAGGTGTCTATTAGTTTTTCTCTAACAGACATCCAAGACCATAACAATCTAAAATTTACAAGAGGTTATTTACCATACTTGTTTAATCACTCAAGCTTCTCGCTTTCTCCATTTTACACCAGTACAGTTTCATTTCGAATAAGGCATATTCAGGACATAAGGTAAACTAAGATGATCTCATTGGTTTTGCTGCTACAACAACAAGAAATCTTAACACAGTTTTCTAGACTGAAACTTTAAGCATCACTTATCATGTATCCCTAACTGATAGTTGATGTAAGACATACATGCAACTATATTTCAAGACCTCAAGGTATTTGTTACAAAAAATCTGAGTTGCACTGTAATAGGTTTTTTTTTAGAAGAAAGGATAGGAGCTGACAACTGAAGGGGAAAATATAAATGAAAAATGTTTGTGTCATACCTTTAATGTTTCCATCCAGCGTGGCTGTTTGACCTGATAGTAGAGAACTGATCTGTATTCACTTACAGGTTTGTCCCCTGCTCCCAAACAAATTGCATTCTTACACAAAAAAAGAGAAAAAAAAATGCAACTTAGTTATTTTGTGTAAATAATTCATGGGCTGTGGGTAAAAGGCAAAACTCTCCTACTTTAGAACACTCCAACAAGGTACATATTTTCAGCATAGCAGATTTACAAAATTCATCCAAAGAACTAGAAGCGAAAGCTATTTAACTACAATAAATACTAGCATTCTAGAAATCAGAGCTATGAAGCGAAGCAGGGAGTCATGACCAGATCATCAGATCACATCCCACCCTGTCTCTCACACCGCACATTCTGATTGCTAAAGAAGTCAAACACTACAAGGAAATGAATACAATTATCCAATATTAGCAGCACTCCATCAATATAAAACATTCTGAAAATTTCTGACCCTAATGGTAACCAGTCTTATCATTTGTTTGTAACACTGATGTATTAATCTGATTCTTTAAAAAAAAATCCATACAAAATAAGTTCCCTAATGGGCTTGCATTGATCAGGTGGTATTTTACTTTGATTATTTCTAAATCTTCAGACATCCACAATGCATTTTATACGTTTTTTAGCTCTAAATATATGCTAGTGCCAATCTTTTAACAAATCTTTAGCGGGTGCAACACTGACAAAAGTTGGCTTCTGAATACTGGATTATTGGCATGAGCATGGGTTCACTATACTCAATCAATGCAATTCAATTTGTTTATTCCAGAGGTGAATTTGGCCCATTGTATAGAACCAAGAACACTATCAACCTAATTTAAATGGAAAAGCATCTTCCAATTTAAATGCAACAGAAAAAAATTGTTTACAGCTAGAGGCTACAGTGCTACATTTAATGACACATATAAAAAGGAGCACAAGATATTCTGTTCATTGCACACAAAAAAAGTTGTATTATTTGTATTGTGATAGCACCTAGAGACACCAGTCAGACCAGCAACCCACTGTGGTAGGCATTGTAGAAACACATAAGGAAGTCTCTGGCCCAAGGAGATTATAATCGACTTCAAATACAGAAACTTCAACCATCCTTTGTGTAAAATATTATCAAATGTCTTCTATTCCCACCAAGCCTCCTCTTCAGGTATTTTTAATGCTTTCCAGTGTGTTTCTTCTTCGTTTTATGTTTTGTACTGCAACCAAGTTGAACAATAAAAGTAATCTTCAGCCTAGTGCATGCAGCTATATTACCCCTTACCTGGCTCCCATTGAAATCCATGCGAGTTTTGTACATGCAAAGACTTCAAGAGGAGACCATATATTGACAAGCTAGAGTAGAAATAGTGTGTAGTACCACTACATAGTCATGTTGTGCCTCAAGAGGGCATTTATTTAAAAAGTTTCACATGAGAATGTAGGCCAGGGTCAGACATCCACATAAACACAATCGCTTGAACAATCCTGAAGCACAAAAAACTTTCAAAAGCAGGGTATGCCAGAGCAGAGGAGGCTTGGGCCACCTCAGGAGATTTTACGTCCTTTAGCATGCAGCCAGTGCCCAACAAATAATTTGCTCCATAAAGAGGCTAAGATGTAGGTGTTTGTGTCTGGGAAAGGGAAGTTGATAAGTTGTGCTTGCCTTTTTCAGTTTTCTTGGAGGTTTAGCTGGATGTCTGTGCAGCTAGAGAAAAACTTCCCAGGAGGACTAAGCTAAGCAAAGATGCCAAAGCCCTCTCTTTTCTGGGGTTTCAAATATCACAGGGCTCTTTTCCAAGAAAATGATCAACAAAATCCTAGAGAAATGCCTAGGAACACTTCCTTTAGGCAGTTTATTTTATTTCCTCTCTAAGAGGCCAGAAAACTACAAATACAACTAGGGGAGGATTTGTGTCTCTATAACTCGCTGCCCTGGCTTTTAGAAAGTAACACGCCTCTCTTTCCGAAAAGTATTCCATCCCCTATTGAGGTTCTGAGCCTAAGTAGGCTCAGCTGGACATGATTACTTCAGTTCAGGAAGGCACTCCCAATTTAGACTCCAAAATCCCTTCTATTAATTAACTCAGAATTCTCAGGCAATTGTCTTGCTCCGTGAGACTTCCCTCTAAGGACACTACTAGGAGCAGGGGATAAGGCCCCTGACAATAAGGCCCCCTCCTGGATACTCCCTCCTACCACAATACATCTCATTTCAGGGCGTATTTTTACATTTGTCATGTTTCATTTCTACACTCAAAGTTATACCCAAAGTGCATTGTGGTCTGGATGGGCTCAACCCCACATCAGTAGCATCCCCACCCCACTCCAAAGGGGAGTGGTCATTCAGTCCAAAAATAGAGCCACTTCTCTTGGCAACTGCTTTATTAACAAAAAGGTGTTCCCAAATTTACCTATATGAAACTCCAGATTAAGCCTCAGCAAGCGTTACTGCCTCTACAGTAATTTTGCCCCAACTTAAGTCTTCTACACTTGTTTGGCTGTAGTTAGGGCTCCTTCTCTCAGGATCTGTCTGCTCCAAACTCTAGCACTATCTGCCTGAGGGTACCATTATGCCACTTGCACCAGCAAGTCTGCTTTACCCCTTTCCAACAGGTTCAGCTCCAGCTAATTGGGTGTGGTTTTCAAACAGCATCGGCCACCCTAGTACACAGCAACCACAGAAAGGCAGTCACTGTTCTCCTTGAGTTCATACCCCATTTACAGAAAGGGGAAGAAAATGCGACACCCCAAAAAAGATCCAATTCTACATCCAGTTTTTGCCACCTGCTATACAGCAAGCTCTTGATGCCTTGGTTTTTCCTGGTTGTTCATTTTACTAATGACAGTCTACTGTCTTTTGTTAGTTTGATGCTATTTTTAATATATCAATATTTAACTCTATTTTAACATTTTCTTCGCAGTTTTTAAAGTCTCTATTTATATTTTAGTCTCGCCTTCCTTTCCCACCCCATATGTCTAACAATTGCTTATTCTAGTTCTATTTATCTAACATTATAAAACTTTCCCTTCCAACATTTTAATTCTCATTCTTTATTATTTTAAACCTTACCTTTTCCAAAATTTCTCATTGATTTTATCCCTCATTTCCTCCCCTCCAACACACACACACACACACACACACACACACACATACACACACACAGAGTCTATGCTATTTCTACAGACTGGCACAAGCTATAGAGTTCAGACCTCAATCTGCTTTTTAAAAAAAAAATCACCCCTAGTTTGATCAATGCTCAACTCCACTCATTTTATCACAAGGGTTTTTAATTTCTAGGCTGAGACCATTTAATGGCCTGAAAAGACTCACACAGTACAGGCAGGGATCCCGCACATAGGGTAGCTAGTTCCCTGTGCTGAGGGGCAAATAGGCCAAGCTCTCACTTCTGCCTCTATTTCTAATTGGGGTGAGTCTCACCACCCATCAAAAATGTAGCATCCCTCACTCATGGAGCATCCCTCACACGTGCACATTAAATACACACTAAATTACACATGCATAGTACTTGTTCTCAACTGTAGCTGCAACTGAAGCTAAGCTTGTACATTGTATTCAGGGGCGGATCCAGGCACCAGCACACGAAGCGCGTGCCTGGGGCGGCAAGCTGCGGGGGGCGGCCTGCCGGTTGCCGTGAGGGCGGCAGTCAGGCTGCCTTCGGTGGCATGCCTGCAGGAGGTCCGCCGGTCCAGCGGTTTTGGCAGCAATTCAGCAGCGGGTACGCCGAAGGCACGGGACCGGTGGACCTCCCGCAGGTATGTCACCGAATCCGCGTTACCAGCAGACTGCCCGCAGGCATGCCGCCGAAAGCCACCTGACTGCCATGCTTGGGGTGGCAAAATACATAGAGCCACCCCTGATTGTATTGGCTGACAGACATTTATAAACATCAGATAGCAGTGCACCGTCTAACCTAACCACTTCATACCTTATGAAGTCATTCTTTTAAACATGTGACAAGAAGGTTATAATATTGATACCTGAAGAGGAGTAATGAGGCTTTATTTCTGGGTTCTACTGAGGAAATATAGGCATGTGCCTAGGTAGGTCCATCTAAATTAGTAGAAATACATATCCCCAAAGGGTGTTTTATAATGCACCATTCTCACATGAGTTGTTTCAATGTATTCTGTGACATTTACTTATAGAAGGTAACCTTCTCTCTTGTTTGCAGAAATAAATCTAGTGCCAGTTTTTCAATTTAAACTAGTTTGATAGCTAAACTCAGCCATAACTTCCCTATTTAAAGAATGAAATCATGGATGCTTCAATTCTTTGTTGTAACTCACTGAAAATTAATTGATACTACTTAATGTGTTTATTGTGGATTGGTGTTCTGTATTGTGTACTATTTCTAATTCAGCTTTGCTTTTGTTATATCTAGATAAAGCAGAAGTGCAGTTATCTTCCCAATGTTTATCGTGTGTTCTCAAGTTTATCTTAAATAAACAGATAAGATTTTTTGTGTAATTAAGAGGTTTAAAGGAGTTATGCCTAAAAAAATTGCTTGAACTGAATTGACTTAAGCTGCAAATATAGACACCGTGATGTGCTTTGTTTCTCATTTGATTAGGGAGAAGGTGCATGAATAGAGCAGGATAGAAAATTTAAGTTACGATATTATTTTATTTCTGGACGTTTAAATATGTTCATTTTATTAAGTACTGTATTAATGAGAAGGTGCCTAGACTTTGGGATAGGCACTGTTACAGAAAATTAAGTGAAGACATAAAATAGTGCCAGGTTTCCAAAAGGACTTCTACCTAGCTTCCACTTGCCCATCCCCAAACTTGCACTTACGGGTTAACATCGTTACTTGCAGATGCAGGCAACAGAACTTAGAACTGAGAGATCCAAAGCTCTTTGGGGTGTCTTTCTCCTTCATTTTCACATGACTGATGTGCACACAAGTTTTTACATGTGCAAATTTACATACTCACTGCTGGAGGCCACATTTTGATGTTTGGCCCCATAATGAAGATTTGTTGCATCATACATGCATTAACATGAAGTTTGATAAATGTGGACCAAGTTCTCAATTCTGCCAGTGTAAGGCTTTTGACACAGTTAATTGCTCCAGATTTACAGTATCTTAAGAAATGTCACTGCTTTCACTCTTCTGAATACAGCATAGTTCCAAAAAGAACAGCATAAAGCCCAAAACAAAGTGGAAGAAAATCTTCCTAAATGTAGGACAGCTGTTAATGTCTTGAGACAAAAAAAGCTATACACAAAAAGAAAACAGACACCATGAAAAAACTTGTAAATATTGATGTTGCATATGTACAGACAGACACACACTCGTCCACATTGCTATCTTACTTAACTCAAGCAGACTATCCCCACCCAAGAGATAAGAATACAGTCTTCGTGTCCCATTCCTGCATTGGCTTGTTGTATAATGAAGATGGAACATTTAGTTAACATAGCAATTACTTTACTCTTCCAGGAATCCCCATGAGGAAATCTCTAGAGTAAAAGTGGAGTCACAGTCAATAAGAGCAGATCATCTGTTCGCTTGCTAGTCAGAGCTAAAAGGTCAACAAACGTCTTTTATGGGTTTATGTACATTACTTAAGGCTTTTATTAAGTATAACAATTCCAGCATGACAAAACTCAATAGAAATAGAACACAAATGTACTGCAGGATATTACATTACAATGTTATTCAAAATGCATGTGAAGTGTAAGTTTACTTCTAAGATGGGTTTAATATTTTCATGTTTAATGCTAATGGAAAGACAGACAAAACTTACTGGTATCACTTTTCCTTCTTCATCACAGACACACATGATCACTTCCACATTTCTCTGGGTTGTTTTATTGTACTTATCAAAATCACCCGTAGTCAGTGTAACATAAATATCATTTCTTATATCCCCTATGACAGAAATGCAAAAGGTTAGAAAGCAGAATAAAAATATATTACGAAATCATACATACTCATCTCACTATGCTGAACTATATTAAATGAAGTTAAGTTCATTCTAAAGAAAAGTTTAAAGTGTTCTGCTTTGATATTTTCATTTGATCAGATTTTATAGGCTGGTCTGAAATGAGACAAAATGTGTTTCCTAAAAGGGAACTCATCTAACTCACAGACTGCAGTGACACCTTCTGGTGAGGTGAAGTTAAGATGCTGTTGCTCAATTTGACTAACAAGATATGAGATTCTGTTTTTCCCCCAAATGGGAGCTTTATAAAACAGCTCTTTTTGTTTTCCTCCTATGAACAAATTGAGATGTCATCAAAACCGTAATGCCACATACATGCCAGTCTGGATAATCTGAACCAAGAATTTGGCTTTAAATAAACATTCAATAGCCTGACTTCATACATATTGGTATTTTAACTGGAACAAAAGCATAGTATGAAAGTCAAACAACTAATAAAAGCTGTAAATAATTCCTTATCTACACAGTGATCATGAAAGCAATTTATGAGAAACATGGTACTTTTAGAATCATAGAACCATAGGGTTAGAAGGGACTGCAAGACTCATCTAGTCGACCCCCCTGCCAAGATGCAGGATTTGTTGTGTCTAAACCATCCAACACAGGGCTTGTCTATACTTACGCGCTGGTTCGGCGGCAGGCAATCGAACTTCTGGGTTCGATTTATCGCGTCTTGTCTGGACGCGATAAATCGAACTCAGAAGTGCTCCCCGTCGACTCCGGTAATCCTGCTCGCCGCGAGGAGTACGTGGAGTCGACGGGGGAGCCTGCCTGCCGGGTCTGGACCGCGGTAAGTTCGAACTAAGGTACGTCGACTTCAGCTACGTTATTCACGTAGCTGAAGTTGCGTACCTTAGTTCGATTTGGGGGTTTAGTGTAGACCAAGCCACAGATGGCCTTCTGAAAACCTCCAGTGAAGGAGCTTCCACAACCTCCCTAGGCAGTCTGTTCCATTGTCCTATTGTTCTTACAATTAGGAAGTTTTTCCTGAGATCTAATCTAAATCTTCTATATTGTATAGTTTAAACCTCTTGTCCTGCCCTCTGTCGCAAGAGAGAACAACTTTTCTCCATCTTTTTAGGGCAGGCTTTCAAGTATTTGAAGACGGCTATCACATCACCCCTTAATCTCCTCTTTTCCAAACTAAACATACCCAGTTCCTTCAGCCTTTGCTCATATGGCTTGCATTCCATCCCTTTGATCATCTTTGTTGTTTGCCTCTGGATCCTTTCCTTTGGCGACCAAAGTTGGACACAGTACTCTAGCTCAGGCCTAACCAGAGTGGAATAGAGTGGTACTATTACCTCCCATGACTTGCATACTATACCCTTGTTAATGCAACCTAAAATTGCATTGCTTTTTTGCAACAGCATCACATGATTGACTCATATTGAGGTTGTGATCCATGACAACTCCCAGATCCTTCTCAGCAGGGCTGCTGCCAAGCCAGTTATCACCCATTATGTATTCATGCATTTTGGTTTTTTTCCTTAAGTGTAGCCTTTTCTGAATTTCAGTTAGTCATCTATGGCCCAGTTCTCCAATCTATCCAGATCCCTTTGAATTTTAGTTCTATCCTCCAAAGTGTTGGCAACCCCCCTCGCTTTCTGTGAAAATATGATCAGTATGCTCTCTATTCCTACATCCAGGTCATTAATATAGATGTAAAATAATACTGGACCAGAACAGATCCCTGTGAAACACCACTCGAGATTTCCTTCCAGATATCATTCCATTAACAGTTACTCATTTTTTGTGGTTGTTTAACCAATTATGTATCTACTTAATTATAGTTCCACTGGGCTGCATTACTCCAGCTTTCTTATCAGAATGTTATGTGGGGACTGTGTCAAAAGCTTTGCTCCAGTCCAAGTATATTATTTCCACATTTCCTTCTATCCACCAAACCAGTCACCCTAGCAAAGAAGGAAATCAAGGTTTGGCATGGATTTGTTCTTAGTATATCCATGCTGGCTGCTAATGATCACCCCTTCATCCTCCAGGTATTCGCAAATTGAATGTTTTATACATTGCTTTAGTAGCTTCCCAGGTACTGAGGTCAGACTGACTGGTCTATAGGTCCCTTGCTCCTCCTTTTTGAAGCTGGGCACTACATTAGCCCTCCTCCTGTCTTCCAGGATCTCTCCTGTCATCCATGAATTTGCAAATATTCAGAGATTTCTTCAACTAATTCCTTCAGCACTCCGCAATGGATAGTATCAGGCCCCACTAACTTGAATTCATTCAAATTAGTCAGAAGATCTTAAATGTTCTTTATTTATCCCAATCTGCATCCCTTCCTATTTATTGTCTATGGTAATTTCGCTAGTCGTCCAATTACATGTTCTTTTTGTGAGAAGACTGAAGCAAAGTATGCATTGAACTGCTCTGCCTTCCTATCATCTTTGATCACCAGCTCACTTTCTCCACTGAGCAGTAGGCCAACACTATCCCTGATTTTTCCTTGTCTTTAAGTATTTTTGTTTTAAATGATTTATCATTACATTTATTCCCCTAAGTAATTATATTTCACTGATTGATGTAAACTTCTAATATTTAAATTAGAAATCACTCTGAAGGGTACATTGAAGTAAGCTGCAAGTTAAATATTACAGATATTTATACTAGGCTTTATAGTGAAAAGGTGAAAGTCTATTTTCAGGGCAGAACAAATCACCACCTACCTGGCATGATTATTTCAGGGAATCCCAGCTTCCTTGCAACAACTGTTGTCCTGTCAACAAGATGCGGGTAGTCCTTCCTAATCTGACTCATGTCTCCAACAAGCATTTTCATAGTTACCCACAGACCTATAGAAAAAGTGTGTGATTATGTAATTAACTTCTTTTGAGTTTATTTTGAATTAAGTTACCATTTTTCTCTCCTCTAGAGAACTGCTTAGCCATGTCACTTTTCCCAACTGCCCAGCCAAAAAACAGCTATTACTTAGGGCTGGTGTACACCGGGGGGGAGGGAAATCGATCTAAGATACGCAACTTCAGCTACATGAATAACGTAGCTGAAGTGATTTCTTAGATCGACATACCTGGGGTCCACACGGCACGGGATTGATGGCCGCAGCTCCCCTGTCGACTCTGCTATTGCCGCTCGCTCCGGCGGAGTTCCGGAGTTGACGGGGAGCGCGTTCGAGGATCAATATATCACGTCTTAACGAGACGCGATATATCGATCCCCGATAAATTGATTGCTTCCCGCTAATATGGCGGGTAGTGAAGACGTACCCTTACACTATAACTAAAGGCACTTTTCTCAGTGGGACAGGTGCTTATCTAAATAGCCTCTAACTCCCCCCTCCCCAAAGCTTTACATTCATCACTGTCCGCTTTACAGTATATCTAGCCCAATGACTGAAGTACAGGGACTGATTTGAAACCCAGACTCTAAAAAAATATGAAACTAAGATTTATAAATACAAAGACTACTTTACCTTGCCCTCCACTGTCTCCTTTTGATGCTGTGACTTTGCCTAAGAGACTGTGCAAAGAATCATTCTCTGCCACCACCCTAAAGGAAAATAGAAAAAAAATTCCTAGTAAGCACTGAAAATACCAAACAATTAAGAAAGCAATAAGGCCAATGCCCTCAGTCATTGCTCTTTACAACTTTATTATTTACCAATCCCCATCACTACGCACTTAGTGATCATCCTTCAACACGCTCTTGGTCTGTATTTGCAACTACTTAATGTTACCACAATCCTCTATATTTAATATAGGTAATACCATGAATATTGAGATAATGTCAAAGACAGAACTGAAATGTCTTCAAAGACAGCCCCTGAACAACACATTCCAGAGCTGCTGAACAGTTTAAGGTGGTAAAGCTGATGAATCACAGACTTTAGTATTGCACAACAAGGTATTTCTAATCTATTATGTGGATAAATTAATTATTTTTAGGATTGAACTCTTCTAGTTCTTTGGTGGCAGAATCACAGTAGGATTGGCAAGACAAATGTGAAGGCTTCTCCTTTAATATTTTGGCCAGTGTCAGTCAAAGAGTTTCTCAGAATTATTGGGGAGCTACAGGCCACTGCCTATGCTCTATGTACTACCTATAATGATCGTCTGGCATATGGCTTCTGATGGCACAATGATTTAGATATTGGATAAGCGATGTAGCAACTATCACAGCAGCATCATTCTGAGACATCAATAGCATCCACCATCAAGACAGTAAAGAGGGATGTCCATAACCAGATGTCATGCTCTTTGTTCTTGATACTATGGTGATGAGTATAAAACACTAAGATAGTGTTGGACCCATGTCCTTTCTGGATGTTAAAGACCAGTGACCCTATCCAGGCAATTATACCACACTCAGGGTACGTCTTCACTTACCGGAGGGTCCGGCGGCAGGAAATCGATGTTCTGGGATCGATCCCGGAAGTGCTCGCCGTCGACGCCGGTACTCCAGCTCGCCGAGAGGAGTACGCGGCATCGACGGGGGAGCCTTCCTGCCACGTCTGGACCCGCGGTAAGTTCGGACTAAGGTACTTTGAATTCAGCGACGTTATTAACGTCGCTGAATTTGCGTACCTTAGTCCGAAGTGGGGGCTTAGGGGGGACCAGGCCTCAGTGTCTTTGTACCTGAGTCCCCTAAACATTCTAGAAGCAAGTACACCAAATTATACTCAACCAGTTCATGGAGGTAGCTAAACCTTATGTTGTATCTGAGTCTGTCTGGAATGAGATGAAGTCTCCCCTGCCAACTCTGCTGCGTGGTACAGGTTGTGCCTTGTTGCAAAATCAAATGTTTTTGATATGTGCGGTAATCCTAATGGGTTCAATTAGTGCCTTTTCCAATACAGTTTTCGTCATCAGAAGCCAGAGTTGCATTAGAACCCCCTTCCCCTTCCCTTTCCTCTACTATTCAGTTCAGGAATGCTTCTTCTTGATACCCAGCTCAAATGACACAGATGAAATTGTTTAAAAAAAAAAAGTGAAGTGGGGCCAATGCTTAAGTGCTTGGCAAACTGGCATATTCTCCACAGAACATACAAACACTTATAGTATTATGCAGAATGCCATTCAATAACTGTTTCACATGGGTACCTATACTTCAGGCTATATCTCCATTTAATTTATGTGTGAGCACCAAGTTCAGAGTCAAAGATTGCCTTGCATTGCAATTGAAATTTGAACTTCCTTTTTCAAAATTCAGCCACCTTTCAACTTGTTCGGTAGCCCAACTTCGCAGCTCCCTCAAACTCATGACATACATACGGTATTTACCGCCTACAATCATGGAGCCCATTGTTTAGAATGGATTGGTGTACATTCATATGCTTTGGTTTTGTTTAATAGGTCACAATGCTGGATGAGTGTGGAGTGAACACATCAGTTTGAAATCATTTATACTTAGTTGATGCCCTATGAAAAACTTCCATGTCTTTGTCACATTTCATGTTAATAAGCTTGAATCCTGCAGTATTTTTTCCTTGTGGCTACATTTATGAATATCGAAAGGGAAGGGGGGTTTGCTATCTTATTAATATTTTTCACTCATGTTACCATAAAATTTCTTGTTTTCTTTTTAATACTTCAGACTGTACTACATTGATGTTCATAGAATGCACTTAAAATCACTTTATCTGTAATAAAGAAAAGATCCATGACAAGCTCATGGATATAGACAAAAATTTTTGCATGTAAAATGAATTTTTGTATTGTAAAAAATAAATTTGACTCTTACGGGTGAAAGGGAATGAAATGCTGCTTTTCTTCATCACTTTCCACTTTACCTTTTATGGTATCTGTAATATCCATAACTAGAAAAGTAGAAATAAAATTCATTAATATATAACAACATGAAAATTATTCCTCTCTCTTACTAGCACAACCTACATTAAATGCATAAATTGTGCTTCAGGACAGGTATGCATTTTAGGATACAATTTTCAAGGTTATTAGATGGAAAGGTATCATACAATGGTATTTCATCAGTTATTGCTAGCAATGTAAAGTAAAATATACAGTTGATCTTTACCAAAAAAATTATTTACACTCAGTTGGGGTGCCATACGTTGTACCTTACCCAAGGAGATGATCTTCAATATGAATGGAATTGAAGCTGAAGCCTTTGTTAAAACCTAATAAGCTGAACTCTGTGTGTGTATTGGTTTAGAGAGAGAGAGTGAAAGAAAGAAAAAACCCTTTTCCAGGCGCTATGATATAATTTTCCATGTAGAAATGGTTTATTTTAATACTGATTCTCCCATTAACTGTTTCCAATCAACCCAATGGCACTGGAGCTTAGTTTTCCAATATGTAAGTTGTCAGTTATACAGTTTTCTATTTCATTCTTCATTTTAATATGGGGGGGGGGCCCCACAAAAATGTCTAATTCTAGTTTTGAAACCTGATGCAGTAGCACCCAGAAAGAATGGACACTTACCCTACAATATTTGCTGTTCTTTGAGTTGTTTTAGTCAGCGTTGATACCACTGTAGTTGGGCATAAGCCTCATGGACACAAGGCCAAAAGACTTTTTTTTTTTTAAATATCAATGAGCATCAGCATGAACTCTCTGTCTCTGCGGACTCCCATATGAAGGTGTAAAGGGCAATACTTCCTCAGTTCCCTTGTGACTCAAAGCCTATGTTCCAAAAAGCAGGGATGGAGAGCAAGTTGCAGGATCCATACTGATGACATCTCAAAGAACCACAGTTGCTGTAGAGTAAATGTTTTCTGTTCTTTAAGGATGTGTGAGTGCGGATCTCACTGTAGGTGACAGGCAAGCAGCCCCATGCTCTGGGTGTCCCTAAACCCGTGACTGCCAAAACCAGCCTCATATGGAAGCTGTTTAGGGACACCCAGAGCATGGGGTTGTGTTCCAGGCCACCTTGGCTAATAGCCATTGATGGACCGCTGCTCCATGAATTTTTCTAATTCATTTTTGAACTCAGTTATACTTTTGGCCTTCACAGAATCCCCTGGCAATAAGTTCCACAGGTTGACTGTGCATTGTGTGAATTACTTCCTTTTGCTTGTTTTTAAACCTGCTATCTATTAATGTGGACAACATGGGATAGATCACTCGATAAATTGCCATTTTCTGTTCACTCCCTCTGAAGCATCTGACACCAGCCACTGTTGGGAGGCAGGACACTAGGCTAGAAGGACAATTAGTCTGACCCAGTATGACCATTCTTATGTTCTTAGATGATATAGTGCTCTGCTCATATTCAGTGTATATTCTGTGAGATGCTGCAAGCTGCACAGCTCGATATACCTCACACATTAGATTCCTGGAGAATTTTTTTCCATCAGTAATTACTACAAATATTTAAATATGCTTTCATTTACTACATATTTTATTCAGGTGTTTAATCAAAGGCATTCTTCCATATTAAGGTTCATCTTAATGCTTTTTTTCTCTGCCTTTAAATAATCAAGTTTTTAAATTTTTCATTACAAAAAAAGAATAAATGTAAATGGGCTGTGATTAGAAGCAAATGCTGTTAATAATTTTAAATGAAATGGTTGTCACCTGCCACACCAAAAGGCCGACGCAATCCTTGAGTGCATTTTTTCGTATTGCTATCTTTTAGATCCATTCTTCCAACCCGGACTATCTGACAAATCAAATAAACTTTGTCTCGGTTAAGATCTTTGTTTCCAAGATCCTAAAAATAGATGACAAAAAAGAGAATTATTAAAATATGACCATTGATATTCTGCAGCAAATAAAATTTCAACAGGGCCCCTAGTTACAATACCAATTGACAAACAGCAGAAAAAGTAACTAAGCTATAGTCAGGGAAGGAAAGCTATGTTTTAACGTGGTCCAAACAAAGTTGACACTTTAAGTGATATGAAAAGGTAAGGAAAGAGAGAGAAAGGCATTTCCTCACGGCAAGAGCTACAGGACACAGAGTATCCTGATATTATACAAAAGTCATGAGTATGGGGAAACAGAAGAGGCCAGTGCTAGAGAACTGGAAGGAGATGGAGGAAGGATAAAGGAGAGAACCATCTAGAAGTGTTTATCATCATTAGTACAAACAGGAAATCACCCATCTGAATCTCTACTGCAGTGGTTTTCAAACTTTCTAGGCTGTGTACTCCTCTCCAAATAAAGTAGTCTACCGTATACCCCCATCTGAGATAAGGTCATAATATACCTAGGATTAGATTGCCAAATCTTACTACATAAATTGCTTTGTTCCCGATTACAGGATTTTTCTCACACATCCCAGTTTGAAACCCATTAAGCGTCTCCATTAATTCAAAGAGACTGGCAGTTGTAAAACCCATCAAATGCAGCTGCTAACCCAGCACCCTGAATAATATAACATCCCTACCAGCCAAAAGTTACACTAATAATCATCTTCCTTAAGACCTCTACCCCAAAAGCCCAGACAACTCAAGCCTCCTCAAGTGTCTGAGCAAATAGATGGGCTCTGCAGTGTTCCCTGAAGTGAATATGGGCTAATTTCAGATCCAGGGGCATGGGGAGAGTGATCTCAAGTCCCTCTCCTTTCATCTAAGGAGACTCAGGACTGAGGATCTCCACTGATCCCAGTTGTGGCAATATTACAAGGGGGAGAGGCAGTCCCCAGCAGAGAGTCCCCAAAACATTTAGGGCTTTCTAGGTCAACAGCAACTCAAACTCTGCCAGAAACAATAGGCAAACCACACTGTTTCTGGAGCATTGGTGTTATGTGCTCGTGATGCATAATAACCAGTAAAATATTTGCAGCGTCATCAGTTTGAGTTGATTTAATTTAAGCTTTAATTTACAATTACGATAAAGCTAATGTATGGTTTAATTTACTACATGCATTTAAGTAGTCAACTCACAAGGTTGTAAAGAAGTATTTACCATGGTATTCTGGGCCACATCCAGAGAAACAGCCTGACTGCAATTTGGGAGTTCAGTCAGAAATGGAACAAAGTTTTGTTGCTTCTGATGAGATTAGCAATCTTTACAATGTATTCTAATGTTACTGAAAACTACAAAAATTATCCTCACAGCACAGCACAGCACTGCAAGTCAGAAAAGTTTCAGAAACGGTGCAGGATAATCATCCAAGAGCTTGAAAGCTCATGCAAACATCCTGAATCTTCAAGACTGGGGATATATTGTGAGGACAGACCTAGTCATTAGATTTCTTGCACTTCCACTTACAACAGGAAAGGAGAGGATACAGTTATTGTTTAGTGGTTGCCCGGTAGCAACTAATATCATTAGGATTGCAAAAGATTTGAATTTATATCCTTGTTCCCGTGTCTCACACACAGCAAGTTTTCATGAAGTCATTTTTGGTTTGAAAGTTTCATGTTTTTGGTCCCTAACTAACATTTTAAAGCCAAATCTCTTCAGCCATTTTTCAGTTCTACAAAAGTGGGGAAAAAATATCCACTTTCTTTCTTCTTCTCCAAATAGGACATCTCTGACTTACCACTCACTGGATGGAAACTCCACATGTAACCAGTTCCAATTTAGAAGCATATCCAAGGCAAGTTTGGAAAAAAAAAATTGGGACAGGGAGTTGGGAATGTATACCCAACTGAAAATAAAATCATTAAGCACGGTCAGAGTCATCTGCAAAGTTTTCTGCCTTCCCTAAAAGGCCAGCTCCCTTTATGACATCACAGTGTAATTATCAGAACTTTCTAGTCTAGAAAGCTCTGGAAGCCCAGTCCTTCCCTGAAATCAGGGGTTATTTGCATGAGCAATAATATATCATTTGAATGCAGTAAAATCATTGCCTTAACATCAGAAACAAGGAGAACACTACAAGAATGGAAAAGTTACAGCTCCCATAATTTTAGGAGATCTCAGCCATTCTTTCTGCTCCTTAGAAGTTTCATACTTGCATTGAAATAGCTAATTCTGTGTCAAACTTTTTCAGTTGTCAATAATTAAGGCTAAGATTTAGCTGGGGTATTTTTAGTAAACATCATGGACAGGTCACAGGCAATAAACAAAAATTCACGTCCCGTGGCCTGTCCACGGCATTTATTATAAATACCCCAACTAAATCTTAGCTACTTCTGGCACCATCATTGATGAGCAACCAATTGTCTCCACCCCTGACAATTGTGTGTCAGTGCTTGAGTCTCTGCGAAGTCCATTCTTTTATGTTGTCAATCCATCTCTTCTTCTGTCTACCTCTTCTTCTCTTCCCCTGTACTGTCCCTCGGAGGATGATCTTGGATAGGCCAGATGATCTTGTTACATGGCCGTACCACTTCAGCTTGCGCTTCTTCACAGTCATCAGGAGGTCTTCATGTGACCCAGTGCATTGAGTGATGATGTTGTGGACCTCTTCATTAGTGACATGGTTGAAGTAGGAGATGCCCAGGGAAGTATATCATCTCTACCACTGTATTTTCCATTCAAGTTTTGCCATAAGGGTCCACGTCTCACGCGCATGCAGAAAAATGGAGATGACCAATGCATGCAGCAGTTTCAGTTTGGATTTTAGGGAGATGTTCTTATTCCTCCAAAATGGCTTTAGCTTTGCTGCTGCAGCTGTTGTTTGCACAGTTCTTGCCAGAATTTCTGCCTTTGATCTTTCATCAGTGAAATACTTGAACTGTTTCACTGTCTCCAGCTCTTCTCCACTGACTGATATGTTTCAGGGTGGTAACCGTATTAGTCTGTATCAGCAAAAACAATGAGGAGTCCTTGTGGCACCTTAGAGATGATGAAATGGGTTTTAGCCTACGAAAGCTTATGCTGAAATAAATTTGTTAGTCTCTAAGGTGCCACTGCTGACAGTGATATGTGAACTGATCCTGTCATGTTTGTTTGTCATCAGCTTAGTTTTCTCTGCACTGATTTCCATGCCGTATTTTGCAGAGGTTTCATCCAATCATTTCACAAGATTGGCAAGTTCATCATCACATCAAGGCCATCAATGTCATCAGTGAACCGAAGATTTTAGATTATTCGCCCCCCAATGCTGACTGTGCATATGTGATCCTCTAGGGCATCAGTCATTATGCACTCTAAGCAGATGTTGAACAGTGTGAGCAAAAGAAGGCAGCCTTGCCGGACTCCAACAGTGGTGCAAAACCACTCTCCTATTGTGTCATTGACGAGAACTGCACTGCTGGCCTTGGCAGACAATTGTTTAATGGTAAGAATAAGCTTACAACCAACACTGTACTTCTTCATGGTTGACCAGAGAGCTTCATGCCACATGAAGGTTGAAAATCTGTTTTGTGGTACTTCTTCCAGCATGAAAGCTAGCCTGTTCTTCATCGATAATATTCTCTGCTTGTGGCTTCAATCTGTTCAATATGACTTTCAACGTCACTTTAAGCACATTAGGCCCCATTAAAGTTAATCATGGGTACTTAAATGTTTTGCTGAGTGAAGCTGGCCTTAACCCCAGCTTCAAGTTATGATACTGAATTAGGGTTTGAGCAGCAGCTCTCTCAATAGACTAGAGACACACTTGGAAGGGACATTATAGAGCCTCAAAATTATGTGGTTCTAAAAGTAGACAAAAAATTGCAGAAATTCTCTCCTCCCACAACTGCATCATCCAGCACTTATTTTCACCTCTGAGTATTTATGAACATTATGTAGTTTAAACTCTTAACATTACATGAAAATAATTTACTTATATATGCATGGTTGTTTATCATTTTTAGTAAGTTCCCATTAACCTTGTAAGGAGAATTTCCAAATATGAAGGATCTTCCAAGGTTCCTCAGGTTCATTTGATTGGGGAAACAAAGTCACTATGTTGGTCCCCAGGGTGGTTAGAAATTTTCTCATTAATATTCAGTGACACCAATTTAGTGATGTCTTCATCTCTTTATATATTTATAGTATGAATCACTGGTTACTGTTCTGCAAGATGAATGTCTGATTGATATCTACATCCCCCTGCTTATTATACAACATCTGTCTACAGGTTTAGTAATGAAATTCTACTGGATTTTGATATTTGCAACAGTAATGGTATGAACATTAGCTTTTTCCAAATAATTTGACAAATCAGAGACATGAATAAATGCCAAACAGCTTCATCTAAATAATTTATGTCTGTCCTACTACATCATTCATATACCCTTTTGCTAATCTAACCATAAGCAGAGTGCACAAACATTCTCCACCTTAAAATTATAACTTGTAATGAGCCAACTTAATTGGACTTGAAGGGAAAATCATTTAAGTAGTAAGACAAGTTAATCAAACATGACATACCAGGAGGTGAACTCAGGACTAAACAGAGTTAGTTTACAAGTGCTCCTCTCCATTGAATTACTCAGACTAACTTCCTTTCTGAGCTCATTCAAGCCTTCCCGCAACATGTAAAAAAATTCTGGGAGTGACCATTAGCAATGAGAATCCTATTTGCAAGTTCAAAATCTAGTCAAATATGAAGACTGTTTACTCACAGTGAACACCACTTTCAGATTGTTGAGCATATCAATCTCCTTTGGAAAACCTTTACTCCCCCATCTCACCAAGTAATTTTCACTGTTTAAAGAGAGAAAGTAATAATTTGTTAATATCACTTAACAGAATTCTTCACCATGTGTCATTAAGTACTGTAGTACTGCTTAACACACAACACATAGGTGAATACCATACAGTACCACATCTTTAGATTCATAATGCATGATTTGACCATTTCCCCCACTCTTGGCATTGTTCCAGTCACTGAAAGTTTTTTCCTAAGTACATATCCCAAAGAAAATATTGTGCTGCCATTTTTGTGCCCAAAAACAGGGATCCAAAATCATTTTAAAAGACAAAGCAAAAAAAAATCCATTTCTATTTTATCTGAGTAAATATGAAAACTTTATCAGCCCAATATTATCAATTTTTAATATTTGTTTGACTATTTGAATGTATAAGTTTAAAACACAGAAGACTTAATCACTTGTCAAAATATGTTGTAGGTTTATGTTTACAAGTCCAGCTCCTGCACATGTGCCAAAAAGTAACTAGTATCTCTCACTTCTTGCACCAATGCATGAATAAAAAAACAATGTAGAAGCCCAATCCATCACAGTACATCCGCCAACCTCCCAAGATTGCATAAGCGCAGAAGGCCAATGTCTGCTTCAGAGCAGATGGAAATATCCAGGGGCAGGGGCAGCTCTATGTTTTTTGCTGCCCCAAGCATGGCAGTCAGGCGGCTTTCGACGGCATGTCTGTGGGCATTCCGTGGTCACGCGGATTCAGCAGCGTTTCTGTGGGTGATCTGCCAGTCCCACGGCTTTGGCGTACCCGCCGCCAAATTGCCGCCGAAACCGTGGAACCGGTGGACCTCCTACAGGCATGCCGCCGAAGGCCGCCTGACTGCCACTCTCACAGTGGCCAGCAGGCCGCCCCCTGCGGCTTGCCTCCCCTGGCACGTGCTTGCTGTGCTGGTGCCTGGAGCCACCCCTGTCCCAGGGAAAGCACCTCTCATTGGAAAGCCAAAACAAAGAAATGAACTTCATCTTCCATGGAGTAAGTCTACTTCAACGAAGTAATTATGATTACACTTTTTTTTACCACCTCAAATTACCCTTGGAATGAACTACCAGGAGAAGTGGTGAATTCTGGATAGATTGAAGTCTTCTTCAGATCAGGACTGAATGCCTTTCTGGAAGATAATTTGTTTGACTAAAAAGCCGCGGCCAGCACATCCCTTGCCTGCGCCACTTCCCACAGCCTCCATTGGCCTGGGACGGCGAACCGTCCAGTGGGAGCCGTGATCGGCCGAACCTGCCGACGTGGCAAGTAAACAAACTGGCCCAGCCCGCTAGGGTGCTTACCCAGGCGAGCCGCGTGCCAGAGGTTGCGGACCTCTGTTATAGACTAACAGATGTATTGGAGCATAAGCTGCATCTGACAAAGTGGGTATTCACTCACAAAAGCTTATGCTCCAATACATCTGTTAGTCTATAAGATGCCACAGGACTCTTTGTTGCTTCTTATAGATCCAGACTAATATGGCTACCCCTCTGATACTTGTTTGACTAAAGTGTATTGGACTCAATACAAGGTATCTGGGTAAAATTTAATGGCCTGTGAAATACATGAGGTCAGACTAGTGAAGTAATGGTTCCTTCTGGCCTTCAACCCTACAAATAGTACAAAACTCCATCAAAATGAAACAAAATATTTTTAAAACCAATTCTCCTTACATACACACAAAAATCTACCACCAGTTACAGTCTTACATTTTTAAGCCCAAAAGGGACCATTCAATCATCTTTGTAAAACTTCATGAATAATACTAGCAATAGGATTTCTTATTGTTCTCTTGTATTGAGCCCAATAACTTGTTTTGGCTAAAACATATCATCCAGAAAAGTATCCAAGCCCTGATATGACGATATCAAGAGATGGAGAACCCACCACTTTTCTCGGTAGTGTAACAGTGAGGGTGATTAACCATTGGAATAAAAAATTCTGCCTTATTTCTGACTTAAATTTGTCTGTTTTTAACTTCCAGCCATTGGTTCTTGTTATGCTCTTCTCCATTACCTTGACATTTTTAACTTACTGCTTGCTGAATAAGGTATTGGCTAAGGTAAGGCTAATTCTCTTGTTCTCAGAGAGCCAAAGTCAACAGCAAAACATAATCAAAATTAATGTTTAGTCATTCTTCATTACAGAGTGACTGAATTCAAGATGAATGCTCAAAGACAATTCTTTATAAGACCAAAACACGAGTTCACCTTACTCACATCAAGAGTCAATTTAAGCAAATGGCTTGTTGCTTGTCTAAGGTGAGCCGGATTTGGCTCCATCTTTAATACTGAAATCTTATCCAGGATGATTTTTGTTAAAAATTGGCTGTTTGAGAAGAACACAATAAGACTAAGACAGACAGAGAAACCCCCACAATGAAAGGAGAATTATGATACATAAATATAATAGAACCTACAAAAAGAATCATATGTAAGATAGATTTAAAAATAAATTCAATAGAATAGAATACAGCATGGTAACATTTTGGAGGTAAGCAATTCAACATGTATGTAGTTCATCTAGATGGCACTGGTCCTAACAGGACCACTTTTCAGACTCTTAAATCTCACAATGCTACAATTCTAAATTTCTCTGAGCATTTTATTCCAGGCATAACAACCATTGAGAAGTTAATAGAGTTAAGCCCAACAAAAATATAGTAAGTTAAAAAGCACTGCTCGAGTAACACCCATTAAGCACAAAATGTTCACCAAGAAGTATAGCGGCTATTTCATTCAGATAATCCAAAGGAAGAACCAAACATCAAACTGGTCTGTCTCCTCCATGGTATGGCTGCATAACAGTAACCTCTGTTAATGCTACCATGATCAACTGTGGTCTAAATTAAAGTGGGAAGGGGTCCACTTCAGAGCAATGTAGGAAGTAAAATCTGAATCTGATCATCATTTTAAGACTCCTCACTCTTATCACAGGCAATTCTGGAGGTATCCCTGATCTATCTTGAACAAAATGCCAAAGGAAGCTACAATTCCTAACTTTGCTGGCCCCTAAAAGTTGTGGACTGACTATGGACACTGGATTTATGACTTATTACAATGATCTTATAACCCCCTCAGCTTCCTTACCCCCCTCTCCCCCTGCCCAACAAATGGAAGAGTGTTATTGGGCCACTTCATCTTGAATGGTCCCTTGAAATATGAATTATCTACTTATGCTAAACAATCTGCTCCACCTTGTATTTAGCTTTGACACTCAGAATGTTTCCCAGACCTGAAAAGGAGCTCTGGGTAACCTCAAAAGCTTGTCTGTTTCACCAAACAGAAGTTGGTACAGTACAAGAGATTACTTCACTCACCTTATTTCTCTAATATCCTGGGACTGACATGATTACAACAACACTGCATACATAATAGAAGCTACTGTTTGTTACACACTGTCCACAGAGTAGCACCACACTTATATCAGGTCAAATGGCAAATTGCTCATTTTATTAGCCACAAGCAATCATGTCAAAGAAATATACTGAACAGAAATTTACAAAATATCAATTGGGAAATTAACACTCCCTTTGTACTATTTTTCAAATACAAAGTTTCTGTTGTCCTCCTTCCCCCAGAGTTACATGTCAATGAAAATTACATACTTTGGGATCAAGTATCAGAGGGGTAGCCGTGTTAGTCTGAATCTGTAAAAAGCAACAGAGGGTCCTGTGGCACCTTTAAGACTAACAGAAGTATTGGGAGCATAAGCTTTCAGTATTGCATCTGAAGAGGTGAGGTTCTTACCCACGAAAGCTTATGCTCCCAATACTTCTGTTAGTCTTAAAGGTGCCACAGGACCCTCTGTTGCTTTTTACTTTGGGATATAACCCCCCAGCCACCAATATCTAGTACAAACGTGTGTTTTGGGCGCCTTGCTGATCGGAAATGTGCACCAGTTTATTTAGCTTCAAGAGCTTAACTGGTAGCCATCTATATAACACTTAGAGATGGATTTTGCTCTCAAAACATAAAAATCACTGAAAGAAAATTTAGTGCATTTCTGCAAGAGCTACCCTACAGAAGTAAATAGCTTCTGTCCTTTCATTTTCGCGGTTCACAATCCCTTTTCTTCAGGATCTCAGTTTAGTAAATGATATAGCTGAAGTTTGAAGCTTCTTTTACACAACATTAAGAAAAATCACATAAGTGAAAACCTGCCAATCATGACTGACTCCACCAATAGGGAACAAATCCCAAATGAAAAATGGCAATGCTACTACATTGTTCTCCTTGAATTTACCTGGTTACAATACCTACTAATTTCTGAACAGTGACTAGCGAGAGAGTGTCCTATGACTGCAGTTTATTATACTTAAAATAATAGATTCAGTGCTTCTTTTTTCTCCTCTCAGCCCTCATTTGTTTGTTTTCACCTCCTGTTGCCCCATGTGCCTGGTCAGTGAGCTCGTTGGCATTAAAGGTTGTCTTCTTTATTACATGCATTTACAGTGCTAACACAGAGGGGCCTAAAGGTGCTATCCCATTACCAACAACCACCACCCTCTCGCCTTCTCTGTAGCAGCAGAAGGCCTTGCCCAGAGTGCACCACTACAAAGCCACAAAGGCCAAGATCTCAAGGGCAAAGAGCTGGAACTCTACTGGATTCCCCTGCACCAGACTCCAGCAGTTAGGGATTTGCCCCTTTTAAATTTTACCCATTGTTTGCTGTCTTCCCATTCAGAAAGGAGAAAGTGTCCTTATGCAAGTTTACAGCAAATTACTAGTTTTGTCAAACTTCTTCCCAAAAGCATACAACTCGTCAAAGAATGAATCCAATACAGCAACTTTCAAATCTGAGAATTTGTCAGATTAAATTTATAATCCAAATATAAGAATTGCTCAATAGAAAGGGAGCATGTGTGTACGTCTTACGTATGCGTTCTACTGCTCCAGTCCTAATCCTGAAATCCAGTATTATTTGACTCTCCTATATGGTCCAACATATAAACATAATCCCCTGCTTTCCCCATCAATAGAATTTCTTCCATACTAATCACCTAGGCACTGGTAGTCAAGGTGATGGAAACTTTCATAATCAAACACATTTTAGCTGCTGATGGTCAGATGTTTGTATTCTCCATTGCCTGTTGTAAAAGCTTCTATTTTGGCAATGAGACAAAGGAACATTTTTCACAGCAGCGAACTGTCCATCTACTGAATCTCTGTAGCTGCCTCGAGGTTGTCTGCCTATCAGCGATAACAGTGACCTTGACTTTTATTTTTTCTACAGATTTGAACAATCAGCTCAGCTTCTGCCCAAATGTGTTACTGTTTTGATTGAGTGGCTAAGGCTGGACTTAGACCAGTCATACAGAACTCACAAAATTTGATGCCTCACTTGCTACATTGACTGCAAGTAGTTTATTCCAAACGAAGACTGAACAAACTCTAAACAAACCGACTTAACATTTTATTAATCTTTGCTCAAGAAATCCCACACAATGCAGAAATCAGTCAGCTTTGAAGCAATATCAGCAGTCACTTAAGATTTCAAAGCACACTCAAGCCAAGACAATCTGGTCCATTTGCTCTCAATATAGTTTATTTGCTATTACACAATACGCCAGTCTAGCATCACTAGATTCCAGCAGTGCATGTGGTTTTTCCTTTAAAAAACCTTTTTGTACAGTTTTCCCCTTTGTGTGTGCATTGGCCCCTCCAGTTTGACCAACTCATTTTACTATTCATTCTTCAGGGGAAAATAATATAGCCTACCTTATAACTGTATGTTTCTGGGGATCATATAATGACATGAAGAGTTCTGCATCCTCTCCTATTCGGCATACAAAGTTTCTTACAAAGACGTAAAGGCTGTAGGTGGGGGATGAGGAGATTCGGGAGTACGTTCCATAGTCTGGTTGATCCTTTGACTACACACGGGAAGAAAATTATTAATTAGACCAAACTAATTTGAATGCCAGCAAGACCTGCGTTTTCTGCTCTATACTCAAGGTTCTTCTGAAAATGGCCCAGTTCTGCTCTCAATTTAAGCAACATGGTAGGGTAGAATTTAGCCTAAAACATTTATCACACTTTACAATCTTTTCTAGCACCTAACCACTGCTCCAAACATTCCTAAGATACACAGCCTGTATGAACAAGATGATGAGCAGCGAATCTGTTCCTGGACTGTCCTTAAAGTAAGTATATATGAGTCCCTTTGATGTTTTAATCAGTGTTTGCACCTTGCATCACTGCATGTTTAAAGAAAAAAAACAATACAATTCTCTAGAAGTGACTCAGGTTAGCAGGGCTTTAATCTGTCTCGTATCGCTTACTGATGACCCTTCCATATTTGGGGAGCATTGTTTGTTCAACTGAGCTTCTGACTGACAACAAGGCATGTGGTATTAAATACTGATTTATGATACATTATTCACAGTAGTCATGATTTGGAGATTTCATAACTCACTCAAACGTTTTTTTCTTCTTTAACATGTGCCTCATTTTATTTACATTGTGATTAATAAGCAAAAAAAGCCCAAACCTTACATCACTTGATAGTTCTCAGGATACATTTAATATTTATAAAGACAATGAAGTGTAATCATGTGAACCATGTTTTAAAATGTGACTGCAAATTATTTGTGTGCTCTGATCATTTAGACCTTGACATTATCAGCAAGCATACCAAGAGTTGCTAAATTTACTAACTTCCTCTCTCATACACATTAAACGTTTTGGCTCAGTCAGACCAACTAACTGTCAGTAGCTTATATCCCATGACCAGTATTTTCAAGACTTGGTACCTAAATAAAGCTCCTAAATCCCAGGTAAGTGGCCAAAATTCAATAGGAGCAGCAACTGAAAAACACATTGCATATTGGAAAACATAATCCCAACTATACATATAAAATGATGGGGTCTAAATTAGCTGTTACCACTCATGAAAAATATGAGAGTCATTGTGGATAGTTCTCTGAAAATATCCACTCAATGTGCGTGGCAGTCAAAAAAAGCAAATAGAATGTTGTGAATCATTAAAAAAGGGATAGATAAGACAGAAAATATCATATTGCCTCTATATAAATCCATGGTCCGCCCACATCTTGAATACTGCATGCAGATGTGGTCACCCCATCTCAAAAAAGATATATTGGACTTGGAAAAGGTTCAGAAAAGGGCAACAGAAATTATTAGGGGTATGGAACGACTGCCGTCTGAGGAGAGATTAATAAGACTGGGACTTTTCAGTTTGGAAAAGAGATGACAAAGGGAGAATATGATAGAGGTCTATAAAAACATGACAGGTGTGGAGAAAGTAGATAAGAAAGTGTTATTTACTCCTTCTCATAACACAAGAACTAGGGACCACCAAATGAAATTAATAGGCAACAGTTTAAAACAAACATAAGGAAGCATTTTTTCACATAATGCACAGTCAACCTGTGGAACTCCTTGCCAGAGGATGTTGTGAAGGCCAAGACTATAACAGCATTCAAAAAAGAACCAGATAAATTCATAAAGGATAGGTCCATCAATGGCTATTAACCAGGATGGGCAGGGATGGCATCCCTAGCCTCTGTTTGCCAGAAGCTGGGAATGGGTGACAGGGAATGGATCACTTGATGATTACCTGTTCTGTTCATTCCCTCTGGGGCACCTGGCATTGTCCACTGTCAGAAGACAGGATACTAAGCTAGATGGACCTTTGGTCTGACCCGGTATGGCTGTTCTTATGTTCTAATTCTACAAACCAGCAGTTGTGGAAGTCAGACCACATCGGAGCCTTGCCATTCATTTGAGAATCTTATTTTAGGCACTGAGTTTTGATATCTTGGCCCATGTATTTAATCCAGTTCCAGTCACTAACACTCATGTCTATCTTCAGTTGTTGGGTTAGACCAACAGTTGCACTTTTTCATCTTATTCAATGCATGGAGAAACTTGCTGAAGTCACTGTTAGGCAAATTTTGACAAAGTCTGGTAAAACAAAGTAAATATTTACAGCTGAGGTGACATGTTCCATATTTATCAACTAGGGATCAGAAACTGCTCCTTTAAATCAGTGGCAAAACTTCCATTGGTTTTACTGTGAGAAGGATCAAGTTTAAACAAACAGATAACACCTTGTAAACTAAATTAACACTTTCTGAAAGGAAGGGCCAATTTTGGCAAACTGTTCATACCATTTCTTCTTTAATTCGCTCTGTAATTTTATTAGTAGCTTCTTCATGTGCATGAAATAGGCTAATGACGCTGGTTTTATCTGGATCCAAGATATTTCCATCTTCATCTCTAACTATTAGATCTAGCTCAAGTATCCTGTGGAGATTAAAAAAGAAGCACTCCATAAGACATGGTTATTTTCTTCTAGAACAAATTATATTCAACTGACGGTCTTTGAAATTGGATTCATAATAAGCTGTTTGGAATGTTGAAGCAGTCAGTTCAGTCTAATAAAACAAGGAGGACATATATAATTTAAGTAATACATCTGATGACACTGTTTTGTTGAAGATACTTATAAAAAAAATATCTTTTCCCATAGTTTTTTTCAAGCTTTGGTTTTCCCTTTACAGACCCATATTAGGGTTTTATACTGCCACCTATCCCTATAGTATCCAAGTGCCTATCATGTAAAATTGAGCAACAGCCAAACCACTAGTAGATTTCATGAAGACTTTGCCTCTTATTGCTTATTAGGGTATAAACCTTCCCCAGTAGAGTGATGAAGTATCTCTGTCTGTCCCCTCCAATTTCATGTCACCCTGTTCCACCCTCTCAGTGTTGTCCATTTGGCTTCTGCCCTTTCTGCCAAATTCCATTCCTCTGCCAAACATTTCCCACCCTCTCCATTCTCCTTGGTCCTTCCATGATAGTCTTGGGACTCTCCTCCTCCTCTCCAGATCCCTTACCCACTGACTCTCCCCTCCACCAGACTGTCTCCCTCTTTCTCTACTCAGGGTCTCACTCTCTCAAGACTCCACGCACCTCACCATAGGTGTGTCTTCCTTATACTGAAGTCTGCCCCCTTCCAGTTTCTAGCTTGTTCTTAGAGCCCTGCTCTCCTTGGAACGAACAAACAATCTGTGCCCCAGCACTTTTCTTCTGGCACCCCAGCAACTTCCCAGGTTACCCATTCTGCCCCAGCACCTCCTCACTCCTCTTTTGTGCCCACAACAATTCCTCACTGCCCCCCTCAGACTGACACCCTCCACCCCCAACACCAACGGATTTAAATTCAAGCCATTAAATTATCGATTGTCATCGTGATTTCAATCAGCAAGCAGGGAACCCTGATTTAAATTATTGATTTTAATCAGCTTTTGCGTTTGTACTTTTTAGTTATTTTCCAAAGGAAAGGTTGATTCTCATTAGTTGGGAATCACTGAAACATATTATTTGTAACTAACAATGGTCTTTACACTACATTCGATGCTTCTTTTTGCTAACCAGGACAACACACTATATCTATACACATTTATTTAGGCAACTGTATAGCTTACTTTATTTTATTCAGATGCTTTTTTTTTACATTTTTATTATGTTAAACAATGGTGAATTTCTTATTTATTAAATGATTTAATTTCTTCCTTGTGATTTGTGTTAAGCTCTATTTGGATGGAAATGCGAATTCAATTAAAATGTAAAAAAACATTTTTAAACGTTAAGTAAAACTATCATAAAAGTGCTAGATAGTTCAGTATTTTTTTCTTAAACATGTTTTTCATTTAAAAATGGTTATACAAAGGAATTATTACCTTGAGTTAATGAATTGAACTCAGTGTCTGGTCACCATATCCTTCAAGATTTTAAAACCATTAGATGTCATCCCCTTACACCTAGTATTTATTCATATATTGTAAGAAGAAAACAAGCTTTCCTCCTTTTTCAACTTCCAGTTGGTTTCTTAACTTCGAATGAACAAGTCATTGAACTGAACTAGCTAAACAGACTGAAAAGAAGAAAATATTCTCTCTGCACCTGCATCATGTTTCCGTTGAGTCTACAGATGGTAGAGGATTTGAAGCTGGAGTGGGGGCAGGGTCTTAAGACCTCCATTTAATAATTCAGTTAATGTCAACATAAAACACTACCATCTATTTTGACAAAAGCAACCGAAAGATATCAATTGAAAAAAAAAACTTTCCTCTGAATTAAATCAGAGCTCACAAGATACATTTGTGAAAATGTCTGTTTCATACATTAATTACTCATGCTTTCTACTTTTGTGTAGCTTACTCAAGCCTTGTGAATGCACAATTTGCCCCCAGGGGTCATTAAACCCATTATTCATCAATTTGAAACCTTTGTTATGCAACATTGTAGCTCAGATGATCCAGCTCAATGTAAACTCCCCAAACTAACATGTTTAGACCTAAGTGGAAAACTGCTGAATATGTTTATATTAAGAGCTACACCCATGTAAACTCGTGGGTAGACTCAGCAGAAACATGGTACAGTGGTAACCAGCAGTGTCTGAATCAGAACAGGTGTCTCACTCCATAAATGAAAACAAGCTACCATGAGTAAAAGCAAACCACCTCTTTCCCTACAAAAAATAGCTTTCCCCCATCTGAACCAGAGGGAAATTTAATCCCTGATTCTGTGGGTACAATCACTGTAGGCTAGGTACACACTTCCCTGTCACCTAGTGTCAGTTATGTAAGTTACAGTAAATGCAGGCCACAGACAACCCATGATGTTCAATCATACACAGACCCTGGAACTGCCACTACCAGAACCATTTGCAACAGTTCAAGGTACAAGTAATGGACAGAGGCAAAAAGTCTGCCACCCAACTGTGGAAACTGGTTTGCAAAGCTCTCACTCGCATCTCAGGCAATGCAACACCACTCAGCTCTGCCCCTGTATTGCCCTGTGCTTGCCAGTTAGACTATGCAGTGGTGACTCTGCATCAGTGAGAAGCAATCAAAATATGAGTGAAGCTACCATCAAACCCACAGATATTTCACTTGTATTACCAGATTCTCAAACTGACTCAATCTTAATGGGCTTGGCCTGGAAACTTCAAATTATTTTTTTCTCTCGTCATCTTCATCAGGATTTTGTTCACTTCAGGTTCTTATATTTTACCTATGACCATCGCATTTCAGCACCTTTGTTCAGGTGGCAGCATGGTATTACAACCACTAGGTATCTTGAATGGGACTGGAGCTTGCCTTTGTTTGTGAGGCATGTGTGAACATGTTCAGATTGAATATATTAAGTGGATATGAATAGGAGTGAAAACTGCCCAACCTAGAACTGATCCTTCTAATATGCCTGTGTGTCTGCATAAGCAACAGAGATCATGCATCCTGAAATGTTTGATTCCAAATAGGGGAGCAGCTGAAAATTCTGGATGGCCCTGTTCAAGAAAGGATGACCATGACTGCAAGGGAACATGGAGTCTGCTGCTGCAGCAGGGATCGTAGGGGAGTGGTCTGCCAAAAAGGATGGGTAGGTACCCAGTATTCGCAAGCTAGGGACATAGAAGCAGGGAAAAATTGCCCCCAACTCTATACCAGTGACATGTCTGAAAATAAAGGAGCTGTTCCCAGTACTCGTTTAGCACAAGGAAAAACGTACTTGTTGCCATAGTCAATTCTGGATGTGACTTTCTGTTTGAGTTCTTTCAGTTCATCTTTGGGCAGTGTTCCCGACAGAAGCTGTGACCTCCACTCCATTAGGTCGTACATCATAGATTGCACCTGCCGGAACCGCTCTTTTTTGTTTGCCTGAAATACAAAATGTTCACATTTAGGGCTTGGTTTCATTTCAGCTTCCTACATTGTCCTTCATTGAATTGCATTCAATTCAAAATAGTTTAACTTCTACGTTGCTAAGGGTTCAAAGCCCGGGGATGGTAATTGTGTGATTGGATGGAGGTTGGGAGTAGTTTTGTTTTGTGCATTTTACAGTGTTATTTAAAGGGTGCTAATTCTGCAGGAGAAGAACGCCCCAGCTAGAAAACTGGAATAAGAGAGGTGATATTACATCTGTATACCGCACTGGTTAGACCAATATCAAAATACTGCATACAGTTCTGGTGTTCAGCTTAATTTTAAAGTGCAAAACTGGAGAAGGTGCAAAGAAGAACCACAAAAACTATTCAAAGACTGCAGACAATGCCCTACTCTGAGCAATTTAATCTGTTTAGTTTACCAAAAAGGAGATTAATCAAGTCTCCTGCCGAAGTCCAAGTACCATCACTGGGGCAGAGGGAAAAACACTGAATGCTAAAAAAGGGCTCTTCAATATAACAAAGAGGCATAACAAGAATGAATTGTTGGCAAGGTGGAGACTGACTGCCTTTTTGGAGGATAGTTGGAAGAGGGTCTTGAATCGAGGTCTCACAAATCGAACATGAGTGTCCTAAAAAATTGGCTATTCTGGTCTCTCCCCATCTCATCCTCCCCATGTCTGCAAAAGCTCTATCCTGGCCCAGAGAAACCTTCCCAACAAACAAGTGTCAGTTTTGACAATTTCCCATTTTCAGACGAAAAAAGTTTATTGAACGTTTCCTGATCTTCTTGCCTCCTCCTCCTTGAAGCACACGTACTTCACAGGCCAAATATATTATGCAAAATGAGCCAGACACGGGAGACTAATTATCTAATAGCATGAAGTTCAACTACTTCTAAGCAACAATTGCAAGCCATGTCTTTTATTTTAATACTACTGGAGAACAATGTATTGACCCAAAAACTCAGATGAAGAGATCACTTCTTAATTAAATCTTCTCTCAAATCCCACCTTGTATTCCAGAAATAAAACAAAGGCAGTTACAATGACAGTTTGATACATATAAATAAGCCTATTTAACATGCATAATGTAGCATCCCTGGATATCAAGCATTTTTCTCGCCAATCTTCCATCTAATTTGGAAAAGCTAACATGGCAAAAACTTCCCCTCACCACATAGAGTTGTTTCCAAATGCTGCCCCATTCCCATAATGTAGTGGTAACTTCTTGCACCAATGGAATTTCAGCAGGTACTATGTTCTCTGTATTTCTAAGGAGAGGGGAAAAAGTGACAAATTAACATGACTAAAACCTAACAAACCAACAGTGAAGTATTTCTCACTTAATGTCCTAGAACTTAGTTCTTAGACAGTGATGATCCATCCATTAGTAAGATTAAATGACAATTAATACCTACGTTCTCTGTCTCCTTAGCTTGTATAGTTAAAACTAATCAGATAGTTTTATTCCTTTTTAATGAGGTTGCAAGTGTGTTCACAATTCAGTTATTCCATTCCCACTTCCCAATTAATAAAAGCCCAGTATAAACTGAAGAGTCATGTACCAAGTAGATATCTACTTTCATTTTAGATAGAAGCAGTCTAAAATTCAATAATGTCAGTTAACCAAATGCAACAGTGACAATGAAATACCTTTTCTTTTCAACAGTAACTTCTTTGATGTGGATAAAAGATTTCGGAAATATTCCCTATTGGAAACAAAACCAAAAACAACACACATTTGTCATTCTACTCCAGTGTTTCTTAAAACAATAAATTCAAGTTATTCCAAAACACTACACCATGCCATTACCATAGTGATTTTCCCTGTTTATTAACCATAGAAAGCAGACCATAAATGTGCCTTGAAGTCCTCCAATGAGGCAACCAAACCCTGGGTTTTGGTCCAAAGTTATTTATACTTCAAACACATAGCTGGTGGTACTTTTGTTGCCACCTCTCTCTTTTTGCAACAATAAGATAAAATAGACCCCTTAGGTACACACATAATGGTGATGTACTATAAATGGACATTTCCCCTTTATACGTCAATTCTGCTGCTCCTTAGGCAGTTGTTTGCAATTTTTACTGTGCCCCAAAGGCTTCCTACTGCAAAACACTAAGTATCTGTAGTCACCCCTCCTGCCCAAGACACTCACAAGGCTTCTGAGAAGTAAACAAGTCATTATTTATAGGAACTTTGATAAATATTGTTTGGTTACAACTGGATATTTTTAAGAGATCACAAGTTTGGTTGATAAAAGTAATGGTGCTGAAGTGAATACTTAGATTTATGAAAATCAATTGACTTGGTACTGTACAAGATTTTGATTCAACTAGAATGATATACTTCGAGATAGGTCAGTTAGCCAGTGTTCAATCCATTCCATGTGTCATGTTAATTTTTCTAATTGTAAACCAAGGTGGTCAGGGACACAATACCATACTCCAGATGTCCCTAAACTTCCAGCTACTGGAAGTTGGGACTGGATGTCAAGAGATGGATCACTCAAAATTCCACTCTTCTGTTCATTTCCTCTGCAGGATCTGGCACTGGCCCCTATGAGAGACTGGATACTGGGCTAGATTAACCATTGGTCTTACCCAGCATAGCCTTTCTTAAAAGGGGAATCATTATCAAGCTGGTATGTTTTGGGGAGGGATCCTGAAGGGATTGCTTCTTGGTCCTACACTATTTAACCTTTTCATCAGTGACCTGGGAAAAAAAGCAAATTACTGATAAAGCTTGCAGGTGACAAAGATTGAGGGAGTGGTAAATAATGAAGAGTCACTGACACAGAGTAATCTGAATCACTTGGTAAGCAGGGCTCCGGCAACATGCATTTTAAGACCAACAAATGTAAAAAGTCAGACCCTAGGAACAAAGAAAATAGGCCGTCCTTACAAGACTTTATCCTAGGACACACTGACTTTGAAAAAGACTTGGCTCTCATGATGGATAATCAGCTCAACACAAGCTCCCAGTACGATGCTGTGGCCACAAGAGAGCTAATGCGATCCTTGGATGTATGAACACAGACATCCCAAGTAGGAGCAGGAAGGTTATATTATCTCTGTATTTGGCACTGGTGCAACTGCTAGTGGAATCACGTGTTCAGATCGAAAGTCCTCAATTCCGGAAGGATGTTGATATGAACATCAAGATTGGATTAATTCTATAAAATATGCTCTAGTTCAGGCAAGTCCTGTAGCTCACGTTATACAAGCAATCAAACTAGATGATCACAATGATCCCTTCAGTATTTAAAATGTATCTATAAACATATCTGGACAAAATCAGCAACGTTAGTGGTCTGAGGGAAACAGACGACAGAAATGGTAGAGTATATATCGACACTTCCATTGAAGTGAAGGAGCAACAGTCTGAAGGGAAGACGATGACTTAGTGGACCCAATCACCTCTGCCCAATAAATGGCTTTTGTGACAAATAACCTGTCCCTACCACCCTACAAAACGTTAAGCTCACAGTATGGGGCTAAGGCTGTGAGGAATCTGCAGGGTTTCTTGAATGAAACTGAAAGAGCGTCCCTTCCTTACACTTTATGGATAAAGGAAGCCATTTAAACTGACCATATGCCTTCTACATCCACAACCAGATGTGCCCACAAACAACTGAGATTTCAGTAATGTCTAGCAAGGTGCCAGGCACATGCTCTAGCAAGGGATTTTTCTCAAAAAACAGATTTGATTTTCTTATCGTCAATTGATCTCTGCAGACAACTGCTGAGTAGGCAAGGTTAGTTCATCTGATACATACTGGCACTGCAGCAACTGAGTTCTTGCATATTATCCTCAAGGAACCTTTGACTCTCTCAATCTGGTCTTTCGAGGAAGAAATCTCCCTCACGTTAGCAAGCAAAGCTGCTGATATGCCTAGATATGGTAACAGAGCTAGGATTTCTTTGGACTTGAAGGGATTAGAGCCAGCACATCATCTGTGACTGACACATCAAATGTAGCCTAATATGTTCCAGAAATTAAGCCTTTCAGACTTTCCTGGGAACACCCTTTAATTTCAAATGGCTCTCGCTCTAGATTTCAACTTGGAGATTTACTAAATTTTAAACCTCTGGAACATATTTGGCTAGATTTGATGTGTCAGTCAAAGATGATGTGCTGGCTTTCTATATCACAGCTCTCTTGCCCAGTGATTGGCTCAAGCTGGAAACTGAAATTGTTACCCTCCTAATTGTCGTACTACACATATTGAGTAACGGAATCTCATCTGCTGCCTCTTCTGCAGTGTACATCCTAACAGTTCACCTCTTTTTTGAAGGTGGTGGAGGATGAATACATTCATCAGTGTTTCTTGGCCCTTTTGTTTCATTGGGAAGGTCTCATAATACTATGTAGAGGAGTCTCTAGCGCACTTAACTTTGCAGGTTTCTGAATTTACAAAGTAGGTTATATACAAAAATCTACATTAAAGAAATTGAGATCTCAGTTTCAAATATTAGGAAGTGCTAGCATTAAGCTCATGCAAGCTCAGTTAGGCACCTCTATACATATATGTCTTATGATAAATGGCTCCCTCCCATCAGATAGCAAGTCTGTGGCAGTGTGTAATATACTGTTCAATATCCCCCCAATTTAATGAATATTCATTTTAATATGCACATTTTGGTGAATTAGTTGTACAACATTTGATAGAAAGACAGCCATATACAATTCTTTTGGGGCATAACGCTCAACACAAGAGAGTTCAAAGAATAGAGAGAGTAAAAAAACTTTGCAAATTGTTTAAGAAACATTATTGGCCCAATTCAGAATATTTTAGGCAAATAGTTCAAGTGCATCTGGATGAAAATTTTCACTGACCCGAATTTCAAAAAGGATGAGTAAGTGGCTAGTTCTGGTCTATATTTTAAAAGCAAGATTTTCAGGTTCACTTTAGTCTGTTAAGTCATTATCAGCATGAAGGACCAATTTCAACAGCAACTCCTGAGGCAGGAGAAGCTTCAAAAAGGGAGCAGCTCAAATGTCAAGGGGGTGAGGGGATGGGGAGAAAGAGGAGTGACTCTGCTTCCTCACCTTGATCTAGACAACACACATGCAGACAGCAACCTATTCTCTTCATGAAGATTCTGCTGAGGTGCTGCTACTGCACCAGCAGGTATCACCTCCTGTTCTTGATACAGTACCTGAGCATTGGAGGGCCCTCCATAGTACCTGCAACAGGTAGTAATGGCAGCAGGGGAGTCAGGTGGTCTACACATCTACTATTAGCACTATTATTTTTAGTGCTCAGATGGAACACAAATAAATAGATTCTACATATTTATAAAGAAAACATCATTTGCACTGATACCATAACTGATACAAAGAACAGGAGTACTTGTGGCACCTTAGAGACTAACAAATTTATTAGAGCATAAGCTTTCGTGGACTACAGCCCACTTCTTCGGATGCATCCACGGAAGCTTATGCTCTAATAAATTTGTTAGTCTCTAAGGTGCCACAAGTACTCCTGTTCTTTTTACGGATACAGACTAACACGGCTGCTACTCTGAAACCTGTCATAACTGATACAGGACTTCAAGTGACTCAGCCAGAGGTTAGGGGTCTATTACAGGAATGAGGGGGTGAGGTTCTGTGGCCTGCTATGTGCAGAAGGTCAGATTAGATGATTACAATGCAGATGTACCTTAGAGTCTATGAGTCTATGATACTCACTTGCTTAAAACATGACACCACGGGCACTTTAATAAAAGAAAATCAAACCTATAGGAGTCTGGTAAGTTTTATACAATACTTTTAACCTGGATCTCACCTGCCAACTTGGATCTCACCTGCCAACTGAGTAATTCATTTCTCAGTTAGGATTCTTTCTTTAGGTATTTGTAAAACAATTTACAAGATGCCTGTTGGATAACAGTTCCTTGCTTAATCTAAGAACATTAAAGTTGTAATTATGTCCATGTAAACACATCACAGTAAGTAAATAGCTGGTAACAAAGATGCAAATCTGTTCCAGTTTTGGCGGAGCCAAGTAGCAGTAATGTTTACATCATTCACATATTCTAATCTGAACACAGGGCAAAATGTTCTCAGCAAATTTGAAGAAACAAGGGTAGAGATATATGCTGCTCAAGTTTGATCTTATTATAGCTGATGGCTCCCCCTGCCTGAGAATAGCTAAAATTACTGCCCACAGACTACCTTGACCAGAAGTCACAAGAAAGTGTGCTAAACCAGCTGCAGACTCAGGATACATGAAGTGAGATTTAGACCAAAAGTGGGTGCATTCGGACGCAAAGGCAAATACTAAAAAACTTAACTAGTAAATGAAGGAGAGCAACAGATGATAGACTGAACACTTACTTCATAGTAACACCCAATCAAGATGGCTTATTGACTGAAACTGCAAGCTCAATGCTGAATCTTATGTTCATGGATCAATCTGTTCAGGGGCAGGTGGGCTAAGTTGTCTTCTGCACTTTTTAAAAGTATCCCCTGATCCTTAAGCATCCTCCTGTGAGTGGCTATACAGGATTTTTGTCCCCTTTCCCCAGACTAACAAGATTATGGATTTCCTTTATAATAGCTTTTGCCATTTTAGTGTGCACCTGGATCCACAGAAAGTATTAACAGCATAATTAGTTTCCAGTGACTGAAACATGCCCCTCCTAGGGACTGTAGTTTTGAAACTTGTTAAGAACATAATGATCAGGTTACTCAAAGCAGTGAAAATAGGACAAGAATTAGACCCTGTTAAGAAGGTCCTCCATGGATTTGGTTAGGCATTTATATTAAATGACCCAAACATCACTTTACTGACATTAGGAATGTCCTACTTCTCGGATATATTCATTTTCTGCGATAGCTCTGTTCTGAGACTTTCATACACCTGCAGGTAGTGCTGATCACATTTACAAATATTTCATCTCTTTTGCGATATTGACTACTGCTCCCTAGTAGTCTGCATGGTGTTTTATCCTAATAGTGGACTTATTTAAAAAAAAAAATCTGTGTTATCCTCCACTCAAACCCCCAAATAAACTTTTCGGTCTCTGTGACAAATTCAATACAAATCAAGTAAACCTCTAGGTATTTTTTACTGAACTCAGGTTCTTGAGTATGTCAAATGACAAGTTAACCTTGCAGGAAGTCATAACTGAAATGTATTATGTTTGAATTCATAACACAATGAAAGTTGAAGTTAACACAGTAACTACAAGCTAACTGAGGAACTCAGATTCTAACTCTGAAACATCCATGTTGACAAACATGCGCAAGACACCAAAACAATTACAGTTTAAGACTTGTGCTGTCATTCCTAGCCAATAACTTGAAGCTTGATGGGAATTTATATTGAATCTGGGCTTAGGAATGTTTGGAACGAATGCTGAAGCACTTACAATATTTTACAATTTCGCAATAAATTAACTTTTAACAAGTATTTCAGGTCACATCTTCATCAGCGCTCTTGACCTGGAGGCACAGCCGTTCTTTTCTCTTTGATTTGTTTTACACAATCCTCTCTTCTCTTCATATTTAAGAGCAAATTTCAGGTCAAATCCTTTTCACCTTACCCACCATGGAGTGTCCCACCGAACTAAAACAGAATGAGGTGGTTGGGCTAACTGATCGGGGGGAGGGATAGCTCAGTAGTTTGAGCATTGGCCTGCTAAACCCAGGGTTGTGAGTTCAATCCTTGAGGGGGCCACTTAAGGATCTGGGGCAAAATCAGTACTTGGTCCTGCTAGTGAAGGCAGGGGGCTGGACTCAATGACCTTTCAAGGTCCCTTCCAGTTCTAGGAGACAGGATATCTCCATTAATTTTTAAATTTAATTTAATTTAATCAGGATTTGATTCTTTGACAGCTCTGAAATAAACTAACACAAAGAAGTGAAGTTGTTTATTTTTAGCATAAAATCTTACAAGAATGTAAAGTACAGCCTTACCTCGAACCCTTTGTGTCTTACTAGGTATCCTTTGTACCAATCTGGAAAAATCGAGAAGAGAACAGAACTCAGTACAACGGAATACTTGCATAAATTGCACAAAAATAAATTCATATGATGTTTATTATCATCATTGCGTGTAACATAATAAAGCATGGAAAGTAACAGCAAAGCACGTTCAAGATTAAATATAGTACATCTAAAAATGTAAGGCCCTCCATTTCTTGTGTTTAGACAAAATCAAAGTGTGGGGCAGAAAGCACCCATTAGAGTAACTCCCCTTGTATGAATTTGGATCAATATTTGGTCACCCGGTGTTTATGGGATAGGACACATCCTGTACTCCCAACCCATTTATTCCTGGTTATTGTAAATAACCAAGTGTAGCCTATCAAGGCCCATTTACCCCGTATGTAGGAACTAAACATAAAACTTTCAAATCTGATCCCTTTGTGGTATCTTAGTCTTTAATTGATGATACCATTTCCACCCATGGTCCCTTTATGTAAGCACTGAAAATTATGACCCAAGGAAAAAATCTGCAAAAGACGACACTCAAAAAAAGTTGTAGGGAGTTTTAGCTTCTTTTGAGCAAGAAGAATAAAAGCTGTTCTTTTCTCAGGAGTGGCTTTACATGTAGGCATATATAATAGAAAACCACAACTCTGAACTCAACACAAAGCTATGAAGTACTAAATATATCAAACGCAAGCTAGAACAATTAAACCAAAAGGTGTCAAACCAACATGCATTCACTTCTACCTCCATTCCAAGTCTGCTTCTCTAGTGTTGCAGACAAAATAAATTCAGCTAGTCAGATTTTTCCCCTTCATATCATTTTTTGTGAATGCCTGAATGTTTTTAATGCCTTCTCCCTACTTCTCCTTAAGCTTACTTTCTACTGGCATCGTTTCTCTTGATTGCTGGTTCTGTTCTGTTCTTCTCTGCTATCTTTCTTCTTGTTGATCCCTTCTTCACCCATTTCTGCTCTATTAAACCTTTACTTTATTTGATGCCTACAGCAATGCTATTTGTAACAATTTTAATCGGCATTTACTCAAAGCAGCTTGCATTATGTACATAGAGACGTTCTGCTCTCATCTAACAAATTAGTTTTAAAACAACCCATTAAGTTTTCAGACTTGTGGGTCTAGTCTAGTATGTTCCCAGAATACCAGGTAATCTAGGTCACCACAATTCCCAAGACTTGATTTGCTTCACCTTTGTCATTACTCAGACGAAGATGTGACCTATGAATATCTGGTTACTGGATACTGACAGAAACAAGTATGCCCCACCCACTGTTAAACATCAAAATTTTGTAGTTGTTGCAAGAAGAACTAACCCTGAAGACTTCTGATATGCAGCTGAACGAAATAAGCAAAACAGGATGATAGAACGTACTACACAAGCAATACTGCAGAAATCAATAGAGATAGGTATTGAGGCAATACAAGGCATAGTAACATCTTCACATTCTAAACCCACTATTAATCACATAGCTCTCAAACATTCAATCACTCCCAACAAAGTACAAAAAGCAAGTCCTCTGTGCGCTCATTGCTTAAAAAAGTCTACCGAGGCCTGATAGTTCAGAGGAAGATTCAAATACATAGAGCTAAAGTGAGAGCTTTGAGAAATGCAGGACCATCACGGAGGTTTTACTCAATTCGTCAGCATGAGACTCATTCTCTTTTCATCAAAAAAAGCAGTAATAAAAAAGGGCTTGCCCCATTTATACCAAAATAAAGTTGGGATGGGACTTTGCAAGTAGTTTGAAACTTAAATGTTATGCTGTAATACAATTTGGAACGTATACAACAAACAAAAGAGATCTATGCCACCACCTTCAACAAAAAGCATGCTACAGGTCATAGTATATCTGGCAGAGAAACTGGGCCCACTGAGCTTTCAAAGCTGCTTTGTCCAAATATGCCCCAATCCTGCTATCTGATTGACACAAACAGGCCCATACGCTCATATGGATTCCCTCTAATTTGCATGGGATTCTATCTGGTTATTATGTACATCAGACAGCAGGCCACAGTTGGTTACTAATTGTCTGTGTTAACTATTTCACAGAGCTGTTAATAGCCAGGATATGAAGCCAAAATGATTACCCTGGCCCTCTTTTCTTAAGATGTAATAGAAATTGGTTTCACTATGGAAATTCCCCACAAGTACTTCATTTCTTGTTTTGAATTGCATTAAGATGTATTAACCTACAACCCTGTGAACATAACAAGTAGGGGTCACAAAAGGGTGCTAATTGGCTTCTAGCACCGAAGACATCAGGGCCACTGCACATTAGCTGCTAGTTCACATGCTCCACTACAGAAAGGTTTGCCAATCTCCATATAAAGCACTCTTGTTGTGAACAGCAGCACTCCTNGGGCTCCTCCCGTCCTCTTTTTTGCTTGTTGAAATATGGTAACCCTAATTTTGATGCCCTTTTGGGGGAAAAGAGAAGCAAGTTTAGACCTCCAAAGTCTGCCTAGAGAGGCCATCCAGGATCAATGGCTAGTGGAAACAATGCAAAGCTGTTCTTCAGCAGCTAGAAGGGCTGGGAGGGGCAGAAGTAAATCTTGGCAAGGCAGGCAAGGTAAGGAGGACTGGCTACTTCCTCCAGGAGCAGTTCTGGGTGAAGTGGCAACAAAAGGAAAGATCTCCCATCTTAACCCAGAAGTCCAGCCAGGTCAGGGCCCTAATTCTGACTGCACTTTTTGAAAATTTTGTTTTACATAGTAGAATTTAAAGCCCAAGTGGCCACCTTGAGTAGGACATCAATTGACTGCTGTAAAGTTAAAAGGAGCTTGCTTTGGGGGAATGCTCCACTGGCTCTGGCAAACCTGTCACATCCCCAGTCACTTCTGAGGGATGCATTTCTTGCCCAATGGGCCCATCACCATCCCTTGCTCAACTCCATTTTAGAGCCATGAGATCTCTTTTTTAGATGGGAAGGAATGACGTTTCTCCCCTCAAATCAAGACATACCAAACACTAGTAGTGCATACACCAACATCCTTTCCCAAGACCCTGTTGCCCTGTACAACCAGAGAAGAGTTCAGCTCTGCCCATTGGAATGAGTTGGGCTTGGATAGCTTCATATATATCCATTCCAAGGAGGCATGTAGGGAGGCATAGACTGGAACAGGCTTGTGGATCTACCATTAGAGCTAGTGTTTTTTTTTTTTTTTGTCAATTAGTAAATTTGCTGCAAAATATATATTTTTGGTGCACCAAAACTATTTGTTAATTTGGGCCTAATAGAGCAAATAGTTTCAGCTGAAAAAAGTGTACTGGGGTGGGGGAAGGGGATGTCAAATTGGTTTGTTAAAACATTTTTGGAATGTGTTTGGTTTTTCATTTCAAACGAGAAAAAACAAAGAAATCACTTTAACTACCATCCACGGTTACAGTGTCTGGTTCAAATTAAGCAGGCAGGGAAAGGACAATCAAGTTGAGCTGTGAATAAAATGTTTTTTCCCATCCTGAGAAAAATTTTCATTGTAAGAAGCTTCCTGTTCTGCACTGGGAGAAAACTGAGACCCTAGAATTTTTTTGTGCAAAATAGAGACCGCCAGCCCCAGGATTGCCAGAGTTTAGGGCACTCACCTGGGATGTGGAAGATGCAGGCTGTAGTTCCTACCCTACCAGACTTGCACCAGTGACTTGAACGTGGGTCTCACACATCCCAGGTTAGTGCAATAACTATCAGGTTCACACTCTCTCCAATTTCCCATCAGCTCTATAGTTAAACTTTGCAGGTTCTAGGGAGGTTGTGGGTCAGTACTTCTGTGCTTTTTTAAAGAGCCACCCTCCAGTCTACTAGTGAAAATATTTGTGCTCTAGCTGCTCATCATGCATTCCCTTTGCCTCCCCCTTGTTTTCATGCCATACTTCAAGATACCTTCATCTTCCTCCATGGCTCCACCAATTTCCTTCAAATTCCTCATTAAAATCCACCTGTTTATTTTAGCGTTCCAAGATTGATCTCCTCTCCAGCACTGTCTGATGTCATTTTCATTCCTCAGCATATTTCATTTGTGTTTTGTCTGCATTATACTCCAGCCCGTAGAGGCTGCAACCTTGTGCTTCATGGGTTTGTGAAGCAGTGTTCACATTTATGGCGTCTGGTAATAACTTACAAAACTGAACAGCAGCTGAACAAATGTGCAGAACAATAAAGCCTTCCCCTCTTAATTGTATTTTCTGTGTCCTAAGATGGCATTTTAAACAAGAAAAAGAAAAAAATTAAACACCACTGAACTACAGTAGCAATGTTTTCCAGTTCCTATTTAAGGCCAGCTTTAGGAAAAGGGGTAGAAACTTGTCATCATGGATGAATTAGTAGCTTGGTCCTGTGGACCTTGTGTATTTACAACTCCCACTAGTTTCAATGAGAGCAGAACTAGACCCAATGTTACCTGCTATAATCAGGATAGATTGAGAATTGAGTAGTAGAGCCACAAAGAGTTCACTTTTGCACAAGCCATGTTGTAATTCATTGTCGCGAGATGCTCTGGAGCAGTTTTGTTTATTAAATCTTTGCACTATAAAACATCTGTCTAATACTTCTCTTCCTTCACAGTATATATGCAAGTGTAACCACCACAGCTGTGGTTTTGGGTGGGAACCAGTCTCTTACAAGCTGCATGATGAAGAAATGAGGGGAGAAAAAACAAACACTTACCTACAGTAACTGTTGTTCTTAATGGTGTGTTGTGCACATGTATAATTTTACTGCATTTGCATGCCCCCAAAGCACTTAAGTCAGACTCTTGCCAGCAGTACTATTAGGTGGAATGTGCACCCTCACTCTCCTCATACATTGAGCTTAAGTCATAAAATGGGCATGTCCACCACTTCAGTTCCATCTCCCTCTAGTGAAGTTATTGTCTAAAAGTAGTGGGGCAGGTGGGAGGGTTGTGGAATGTATGAGCACACACATCTGAGAACAGTTACTGTAGGCAAGTAATCCATTTCTCTCCTTCAAGTGACATATACATTCTGCTGCCTCTGTAGCAGTTTCCTTACAGATAGTAGGATTTTGAATTATCTGAACCGAGACTGCAATGCTGACTTGCTGAAGCTCGGCTGTTCGAGAGCCTAAGTTATGTACAAATGACTACGTTTCTGCTTTACAGATATCTGTTATCAGAACATTGTTCAACAATACAGAGGAAGTGGACTGAGCCCTGGGGGCATGAGTTGGGGGGGGGGGTTTGGTGGTGAAGAGATTTTTGCAAGATTGTAATCAAGTTTGATACTGTCAGAGATCCAGTGAGATATGTTGAGCTATCACTGATTGGTCCTTTGACTCTCTCTGCATGGGCTATAAAGAGCCTGGGATCACACTGAACAACAGTGCGATCAAGGTGGAACAGCAAAGTTTTGTAAACATCCAAGGTATGAAGTCTTTCTTCATTTGAAAGAATGAGGTTTTGGGGGAAACACTGGAAATGAATAGATTGGTTCTGATGAAAAGATGACACCACATTTTCAATGAACTTAGGGTGTCATCTGAAAGGTACCTTGTCCTCATTCATAGGGGAAAAAAATTAAGGACAGTTAGTTAGCAGAACTCGTAGCTGAGACACTCTTCTTGCAGAAGTTATTGCCTCCAGAAATATAATGGTGATGTTACTAGGGGTTTTAAAGAGTCCATTAGCCTTTAAAGACTAGGTTAAGATCCCATGATGGTACCTGGTCAGATACTAGACAATATAGACATGGACTAGTTTTTTCAGAAATCTGGATACTGGAGGGTGAGAGTTGGGGTTATTTTTTCCAATGTACATTACTTTACATTTATCCACATTAAATTTCATTTGCCATTTTGTTGCCCAATCACTTAGTTTTGTGAGATCTTTTTGAAGTTCTTCACAGTCTGCTTTGGTCTTAATAATCTTGAGCAGTTTAGTATCATCTTCAAACTTTGCCACCTCACTGTTTACCCCTTTTCTCCAGATCATTTATGAATAAGTTGAATAGGATTGGTCCGAGGACTAACCCTTGGGGAACACCACTAGTTACCCTTCTCCATTCTGAGAATTTACCATTAATTCCTACCCTTTGTTCCCGGTCTTTTAACCGGTTCTCAATCCATGAAAGGACCTTCCCTTTTATCCTATGACAGCTTAATTTACATAAGAGCCTTTGGTGAGGGTCCTTGTCAAAGGCTTTCTCGAAAGCTAAGTACACTATGTCCACTGGATCCCCCTTGTCCACGTTTGTTGACCCCTTCAAGGAACTCTAATAGATTAGTAAGACACGATTTCCCTTTACAGAAACCATGTTGACTATTGCTCAACAGTTTATGTTTTTCTATGTGTCTAACAATTTTATTCTTAACTATTGTTTCGACTAATTTGCCCGGTACCAACGTTAGACTTACCGGTCTGTAATTGCCGGGATCACCTCTAGAGCCCTTTTTAAATATTGGCGTTACATTAGCTAACTTCCTGTCATTGGGTACAGAAGCCGATTTAAAGGACAGGTTACAAACCTTAGTTAATAGTTCCGCAACTTCACATTTGAGTTCTTTCAGAACTCTTGGGTGAATACCATCTGGTACCGATGACTTGTTAATGTTAAGTTTATCAATTAATTCCAAAACCTCCTCTAGTGACACTTCAATCTGTGACAGTGCCTCAGATTTGTCACCTACAAAAGCCGGCTCAGGTTTGGGAATCTCCCTAACATCCTCATCCGTGAAGACTGAAGCAAAGAATCCATTTAGTTTCTCCGCAATGCCTTTATCGTCTTTAAGCGCTCCTTTTGTATCTCGATAATCAAGGGGCCCCACTGGTTGTTTAGCAGGCTTCCTGCTTCTGATGTAATTAAAAAACATTTTGTTATTACCTTTGGAGTTTTTGGCTACCCGTTCTTCAAATTCCTCTTTGGCTTTCTTATTACATCTTGCACTTAATTTGGCAGTGTTTATGCTCCTTTCTATTTGCCTCACTAGGATTTGATTTCCACTTTTTAAAGGAAGTCTTTTTATCTCTCACTGCTTCTTTTACATGGTTGTTAAGCCACAGTGGCTCTTTTTTAGTTCTTTTACTGTGTTTCTTAATTTGGGGTATACATTGAAGTTGGGCTTCTATTATGGTGTCTTTAAAAAGCACCCATGCAGCTTGCAGGAATTTCACTTTAGTCACTGTACCTTTTAACTTCTGTTTAACTAACCCCCTCATTTTTGCATAGTTCCCCGTTTTGAAATTAAATGCCACAGTGTTGGGCTCTTGAGATGTTCTTCCCACCACAGGGATGTTGAATGCTATTGTATTATGGTCACTATTTCCAAGTGGTCCTGTTATAGTTACCTTTTGGACCAGCTCCTGCACTCCACTCAGGACTAAATCTAGAGGTTCCCATACCAGCTGCTCCATGAAGCAGTCATTTAAAGTATTGAGAAATTTTATCTCTGCATTTCGTCCTGAAGTGAAATGTTCCCAGTCAATATGGGGATAATTGAAATCCCCCACTATTATTGAGTTCTTAATTTTGATAGCCTCTCTAATTTCCCTTAGCATTTCATCATCACTATCACTGTCCTGGTCAGGTGGTCAATAATAGATCCCTAATGTTATATTCTTATTAGAGCATGAAATTTCTATCCATAGAGATTCTATGAAACATGTGGATTCACTTAAGATTTTTACTTCATTTGATTCTACATTTTCTTTTACATATAGTGTCATTCCCTCCCCCCTCCCTCCCCCCCGCACAACCTGTTCTGTCCTTCCGATATATTTTGTACCCCGGAATGATTGTGTCCCATTGATTGTTCTCAGTCCACCAGGTTTCTGTGATGCCTTTTATATCAATATCCTCCTTTATCACAAGGCACTCTAGTTCACTCATCTTATTATTTAGACTTCTAGCATTTGTGTACAAGCACTTTAAAAACTTGTCACTGTTTATTTGTCTGCCCTTTTCTGATGTGTCAGATTCTTTTTTATGTGAATGTTTATCATCTGATCTGGCCCTCACATTTATGATACCTCAAACCAGTATTGGAGGACTTACTGGAAGGCTTCTTCTGAGAAGATTAAGATTTTGAGCACTTGTCAGCATCAGAAAGCTTCAAGGAGGCCAGTGGCGAAGATGAAAAGCATTATTTTTCACCTGACTTGTGCTTTGAGTTGCTGGTGGCTGGAGGAACATTTCTCATGGATTTAGAATCTGTCACCTCATGTTTGGGATCTGGTTTCAATGCAGGACACATTCCTCTTTCATCAGATGAACTTCTAGACAAAAGTCCCTCTGCTTTTTTATTCTATACATGCAAAGATTTTCAGAGTACACTGGCTAACCAAAGCAAACAGCCACAGAGAACTCCAACTTTCACTGAGAGGAGATGGCAGACAAGGAGAGCTGGGGTACATATGCCACCTAGTGGTACTACTGGCAAAAATCTTCAACTCAGGTGCATTGGGCACACACACACACCTGCAATTTCCAGTTTGCATCAAGTTCCAGTCTTATGTTATTCCTTTTTGCATCTTCCCATCTTAGTTCTGTCTTACTTCCACCCTTTGTCCACATACACCAATAATTTGGAGCAACTCATTCAATGTTAATGATGTGCAACTAGTTTTAAATTTTGGCCAGCATTATTTAATGCATGCTAATAATCATTGTTTGGCACTTGAGGTAAATGGAGTGAGATGTTTTGATTTCTAAAAAGTGTTTCTTGTAAGGCAGCTCTGACATACAAGAAGAGTGAAATATTATGTATTAAAGAAGTTCTTTGTGTTAAGGGGGAATTTTAAAACATAATAAACCTCACACACATACAACCCATGTATTATCTTCAAAACTCAATTCTTCCATCAAATAAGCACAGTGCACCTAAGTGGGGCTGACAACAACCTCAACTCTTTATCCACCTGGATTCCTTCATCCTTAATGTTTTGCATGAAAACCACATACACTTTAACATTTCTGACAACAGATGTCCAAGGATGAATATACTCTGACCCAAAGAAAGCAAATTTAGACTAACCAAGTACAGCAGGACCTATCCTGGTTTTGAAACTCTTACAATATTAAATGTTGTTTTTGTAGTTGTAGTACATTATGTGCTTCTTGGTAGAACAGGTAGATCTAGATGTAAGACAATCCATCTTAACATCTGTGTAACTCTCATCAGTATACTCACAGGTTGAAGGGAAGTAGGGGAAGGGAAAATAAGTTGAATACCCCCTTTCCTTTACCACTAATTAGATGAAAAACCTGAAGTTGAAACTCACTACATCCTTTCATGTTAACCAGGCTTTTCCCAAACACACAGGTGATAAACTGGCTTCATAATCATGTGGTAGGTTTCAGGTGACTTGCATTAGTACATCCTATTTATTGAAATCAATAAAATAAAGACAACTGGCCAATGAAAGCGATTGATGCTTTATTGCAAGTTGAATGGTCAACTGAAATAAGCAGATTGGAAACAGCTTAGTTTAATTCTGAGACTTGAAAAGTATTCATTAATGAAATTAATAAATTTGTTAGTCTCTAAGGTGCCACAAGTACTCCTGTTCTTTTCACAGATACAAACTAACACAGCTGCTACTCTGAAACCTGTTATTAATGAAATAATTAGCCCTGTTTTCCCAGGAATATGTTAATGTAATACTGGTTGATGACGGAAAGCACATGAGGAAATGTGATATAAATGTAAGTTTTCAATGCAAGTAATTGAAAAGAGACACTATATTTTGAATGCAAGTGACTTACCTTCACAGGACTCTAATATATGGACCACATCACCAATCTGCAGAGGTAACTGTGATTCTCCTGCACCTTTAAAGTTGTATATGGCTGCAAAATTAAAGGACAAAGTATTCAATGATTCAAGTAGCGCAAGTCATACTTTTCAATTAAATAGAAAAGTAAGCTATGAGTGATGTTAAGATTTTGACTCCACAATGAATAGACTAGGGAGGACAAGACAAATTATAAATTATATGATGGGGCTATGATTTCAGCAAACAAGTTTCTTCTTTTCTTATCTAACCTAAACACTACCTGAAAAAAAGACAAAAAGAAGCTATGCATTGCTGGTAGTCAAAAGAGGATTGTGTATACATTTTCAAAAGATCATCATCATCACTAGGAATTTAAAGATAATGTTGTGGGAAATACTTTGGTGGTCACTGCCCAAATTCAGCCAAGCATTTAAGAACACGCTTAACTTTAATTACTTGCTTTAGTGTTTGCTGAATCAGGGCTTGTATTTTCCCATTATACATAGTTGTTAAAGCAAAACATGTAATGTATTGAGCGGTTTTGGTCAGGGTTTTAGCCAGAGTTTATTTTGCACATGCATTAGGGTCCCTACTATGATCCAAACACTCACTCTAAATATATATGCACACATTGAACACTTATGCATGCATATAAGTCTAAATAGCTATTATATATGCACAATTGAAGTTCAGGTGCAACAATAGAAAAAAATGCCTGCAGACTATGATTTTATTAATTCAAGCAGCTAAAAATGTTCCTAAGGTAAAGAGTTCAATCTTAAAGCAAAATCATGGCTAATACAGAGAAAGCGGAAAAAGTCTAGTTGTACTGTTTTTAGGACATTTGAATTGCCACAAAAATACTAGATGCTAACAATCTTGCTAACCAAAAGCAAGTAATTCAAATGTGGTTTCAAAGCACAGAAATGAAGATGAGAAGTGGAACAGGTTTCAAGAACATTGTAATAGGCTTTTTCAAACAGTTGTTCATTATCTTTGAGGCCTACAGGATGTGGGCTGGCAGGGTAAGTGTTTGGCTTTTTGTGTATGCAGTCTCCTAGGGGCTGGATGATAGAGGCACATGCTACATAGCGAGAGTGTGGCTAATTAATAAACATCCCACAGAGATCTTGTTAAATGTTTGTAGGGCTGAAACCTTTGTTGTATCAAAAGTAACTTCAATGCAGATATCTATTGCAGAATCTCTGATCTACACTGAAGTACACATTACTCAATGGTCATTTTTTTTAGTTCCATTCTCTTCTCCTCCTAGAACATCCCTATTCCCCCCCACCCTGCCTCACCCCAAAAAAAAACCCAACAAAAAAAAAAAACCACAGAGTACATCAAACCCACAAATTTGCAGTGTCTGTAGTTGAAATGAGCATGATCCAGAGGCACAGCTTCTCTTCAGCATACGTAATTACCTTTCTGTCCTATTTTGCTCCCCTTTGCACTCATGCAGCAGAAAGGCACCTGTGGCCTACTGTTACAGGACCATGAATTCAAGTAAATAAGCTGTATCTTAAATATATATTGCTGAGATCAACTTTGCCTTTCATAAGGCTATCAAGTTGCAATGGTGTAGCTGACAGCAGAATACTGTCCATCATACTCCTTTAAAAAGAAACTCCATTTTATTCTTTTAAAGTTCTTATCTCCTGTAGTCCAAATTCTTCCTTTCATTTGGCCTTCTGTTTTGTTAATACTTTATTGACCTCCTTGCTCATGTTTTCATCATCTAGTGCAGCAGCCGTCAAACTGTGGGTCAAGACCCCAAAGTTGGTCGTGACCCTGTTTTAATGGGGTCACCAGGGCTGGCATTAGACTTGCTCAGCCCAGGGACAAAGCCCAAGCCCCACCGCCTGGGGATGAAGCTGAAGCCTGAGGGTTCCAGTCCTGGGTGGCAGGGCTCAGATTACATGCCTCCCTGTCTGGGACTGAAGCCCTTGGGCTATGACTTCAGCCCCGTTGCCCGGGATGGTGGGATTCAGGCTTTATCCTCTTCCCCACCCCACCCCCCAGGGTAATGTAGTGATTTATGTTGTCAGAAGGGGGTTGCAGTGCAATGAAGTGTGAGAACCCTTGGGCTAGTGCTATTGTGTTGCTTTCAGTATGGTGCACCCAATAATTACTTTTTGAAAGCTTTCCATTCCCTCAGTGTCCCCTGCCATCACCTGAAACACTTCTCTCCCTAAAAGCTTATCCCATAGTCCTACCCATATTTTTTCAAGATCTGTGGACTTGCCACATTCCCTTACTCTTAATGTTAAAGGCATTTTCCCTGACTTTTGATTTATCTAGTGTCATTGATTTGTAGGTGGTATTCCCCTATATTTCCAGCCTAAAAACGAAACTGAATTTCCTTCCCCAAATGGCTTAAGACCTACTACTTTCTCTTAGAATGATTTATAGTAATGTGTATTTAATACTATGTTATTTAACATTTGTTTGAAGTGATACAATATTGTGTAAGCAAAAAGTGTTCTATTGCTAAGCTTTAAGTAAACAGAGTTCATCCTGCTATAAAAGGGTGTACTTGCCCTTTAGCACCCCCTGCTGGCCACCTGCAGTGTCCTGCCAGCATTTCCTTCTGTCCGGGCCCCTTAAGAACTCCATACAGTCCAAAGGTAAAGATACAATTCCCCTGTTTGGGTTGTACTCTACTCAATCCAAATAAACTTGATATAAAAGTCTCTTCCAGCTCCAGACTCAAAATAAAGTCTCCCTGGCCTGTAGTCTCTCCCCTCAGGTTCTGGGCTTGAACAAACCTCCTTCTGGGCTCTCAATAATTCCAGCAGCTTCTCTCAGGAACCCTTCATGCAGCTCTCCATGTAGTTCTTTCCCTTACCTTCCTGGGCTGAGAGAGGTCCACAGATAGTCCTTTCCCCTGCCCGTCTCCTCCATCCTGATGGAAGGCACAGAATATATACAGCCTTCTTCCCAGTGCTTTTTCCAGTTGGCTGGGAGAGGGGGCAGCCTTGCCTCATCAGCTCTACAAGGCCCCTGATTCCAGGCCCTAAAGAAACGGGCTGGGTTTTCACTAAGTTTTCACTGTTCCCCAGTGCCATCTTCCTTCTCCCAACTCCTAGTTCTCCCTTCTTCTAGGTCTTCATCCCCCCTAAAAATTCCCAGAAGTAAAAGGGATGCACCATGGAACAGATGTCACCTGGCCACTAGTCCTTATTACATGTAAGTGGGCAGTCACAGTGTTGCACATACATTTTGAGTGGCGGTGGGAAGTTTATAAGCCATTTTTCACTAGCCACTCTGTAAACACACTAAGTATATCATGCCAAGAAAACAGAGTATAGGAGTATAAAATCTATCTGTGCAAGGCTTCCAACTGGATCATGCACACCTTACACAAGCACTACAACTTAAGAGACAATACCCAAGCTGTCAGAGCTTAGCAACAACTCCAAAACTAAGAGCTACTCAAGAATTTGCTATGATTGCTAGTGTTCCACTGCTGCCACCCTGCACATAAAAGCTTTTGTTAGGAGTATCTGAGCAAAGCAACATAATTCAATGTGCGCTGAGGCAGCCTGTGATGATGCATGTCATATTGGCCTATGTTTTACTTTACTGTAACCATTTTATCCCTGAGCAGCTTGCCCCAGAGCCAGCTGCTTGGGCGGCCCTGAGGTCAACCATACCGTCTCTTCCCCCTGCCCCCAGAAGCCACAGAGGTCGTGGAAAGTCACAGAATCCGTGACTTCCGTGAGCTGCGTGACAAACACAGAGCCCTAGCCAAGATTAATTTAGTTTTCACCTTTCACTTGAAATATGCATTCCTCCACTACTGGTTGCCTTGTGTTAAATAAAAGCCAAAACATTATAGATACTAACAATCATCAATTCATGTTGTGAACTAGTTTTGCCTCCTGTTAATTGCTTCCTTTAACACCAGTTAATATGTTGAAAAAGCACAATAACTGACAAAGGAAGTGGCTTAGTTTGCAGGCTAAACATTTTCTAAATGAGTAAGTGGAAACTTACAGACTAAACAGATTTCTTGGTTGAATTTTGATTGCTTAGTTGAATGAGTTTATAAAGACTTTATATTCTTAATATAGGGCTGTTTAAAGCCCAAATACACATAAATATATAACCTATTACATAGTATAAATTATCTGCAAACTGCATATATTTGAAAAAATACCAACAAAGCCATTGACTGCATCCCTGATCATCTTGGCTTATAGCTATTGAGGGATCTATCCTTCATGAACTTATCTAATTCTTTTTTGAATGTCATTAGAGTTTTGACCTTCACAACATCCCCTGCCAATGAGTTCCGCAGGTTGGCCATGTGTTCCGTGAAGTAATACTTCTTTATGTTTGTTTTAAACTTGCTGCCTATTAATTTCATTAGTGAACCATGGTTCTTGTCTTACGTGAAAGAATAGCACTTCCTTATCCACTTTCTCCACACCATTCATGATTTTATAGATGTCTATCACATCCCCTTTAGTCTCTTTTCCAAGCTGAATAGTCCCAGTCTTTGTAATCTCGCCTCATATGGAAACAGTTCCATTCTTCTAATAATTTTTGTTGCTCTTCTCTGAACCTTTTCCAATTCTAATGCATCATTTTGAGATGGAATGACCAGATCTCTATGCAGTATTCAAGGTGTGGGCATACCATGGATTTACATAGTGGAATTGTGATATTTTCTGTCTTATTGTCTATCCCTCTCCTAACAGTTCCTAACATTCCGTTAGCTTTTTTGACTGCCATAGCACATTGAACAGATGCTTTCAGAGAACTACCCTCAATAACTCCAAGATCTTTCTTCAGTGATAAACATCTAATTTAGACTCCATCATTTTGTATGCATAGTTGGAATTATGTTTTCTAATTTGCATTTATCAACATGGAATTTCATCTGATATTTCTTGCCCTGTCACCCACATTTGTGAGGTCCCTTTGTAACTCTTCACAGTCTGCTTTAGACTTAACTATCTTGACTAATTTTGTATCATCTGCAATTTTTGCCACCTCACTGTTTACCCCCTGTCAAGGCTGTATCCGCACTTTGAACTTTAGGGTACAAATGTAGGGGCCTGCATGAAAACTTCTAAGCTTAACTACTAGCTTAGCTCTGGTCCCGCTGCCACCATTCCCAATGGATTCCCTCCCTGGGAAGCCTTGAGAAACCTTTCACCAATTCCCTGGTGAATACAGATCCAAACCCCTTGGATCTAAAACAAGGAGAAATTAACCATTCCCCCTCCTTCCTCCCACCAACTCCTGGTGAATCAAGATCAAAACCCCTTGGATCTTAAAACAAGGAAAAATCAATCAGGTTCTTAAAAAGAAGGCTTTTAATTAAAGACAAAAGTAAAAATCATCTCTGTAAAATCAGTATGGAAATTAACCTTACAGGGTAATCAAACTTAAAGAGCTCAGAGGACTCCCCTCTAGTCTTAGGTTCAAAGTACAGCAAACAAAGATAAACACTCTAGTAAAAGGTACATTTACAAGTTGAGAAAACAAAGGAAAACTAACACGCCTTGCCTGGCTATTTACTTACAAGTTTGAAATAGGAGAGACTTATTTAGAAAGATGTGGAGAACCTGGATTGATGTCTAGTCCCTCTCAGTCCCGAGAGCGAACGCCCTCCCAAACAAAGAACACAAACAAAAGCCTTCCCCACCCCCACCCCCAAGATTTGAAAGTATCTTGTCCCCTTATTGGTCCTTTGGTCAGATGCCAGCCAGGTTACCTGAGCTTCTTAACCCTTTACAGGGAAAAGGATTTTGGAGTCTCTGGCCAGGAGGGATTTTATAGTACTGTACACAGGACAGCTGTTACCCTTCCCTTTATAGTTATGACACCCCCTTTTCCAGATCAATTATGAATATGTTGAACGGCATTGGTACCAATACAGATTCCTGGGGAACCTTGCTATTTACCTCTCCCCACTGTGAAAACTGACTATTTATTTCTACCCTTTGTTTCCTGTCCTTTAATCAGTTGCTGATTCATGAGAGGACCTTCCCTCTTATTCCATGACTGCTTACTTTGCTTAAGAGCCTTGGGTGAGGTACCTTGTCAAAAGTTTTCTGAATCACCCTTGTCCACATGTTTATTGACCCTTAAAGAATTCTCATTGGTGAGGCTTGATTTCCCTTTACAGAAGCCATGTTGATTCTTCCCCAACAAATATTATTCATCAATGTGTCAGATAATTCTGTTCTTTACTACAGTTTCAACCAATTTCCCTGGTACTGAAGTTAGGCTTACTGACCTGTAATTGCCAGGATCCCCTCTGGAGCCTTTTTTAAAAATTGGTGTCACATTAGCTATCCTCCAGTCATCTGGTACAGAGGCTGATTTAAATGATAGGTTATATACCAAAGTTAGTAGTTCTGCAATTTCACCAAAGAGTTCTGAAGGAACTCAGATGACTAGCATATGCTCCTAGTGACTTATTACTGTTTAATTTATCGATTTGTTCCAAAACCTCCTCTATTGATACCTCATTCTGGGACCATTCCTCAGATTTGTCACCTAACAAGAATGGCGCAAGGGTAGGAATCTCCCTCACATCCTCTGCAGTGAAGACCAATGCAAAGAATGCATTTAGCTGCTCCACGATGGTCTCATCTTCCTTGAGTGCTCCTTTAGCACCTGCATCATCCTGTGGTCCTACTGGTGGTTTGGCAGGCTTCCTGCTTCCGCTTTACTTAAAAACTGACAGCAAAAATATATATAAATACACCTCTACTTCGACATAATGCTGTCCTCGAGAGCCAAAAAATCTTACCGTGTTATAGGTGAAACCGCGTTATATTGAACTTGCTTTGATCTGCTGGAGTGTGCAGCCCCGCCCCCCTGGAGCACTGCTTTACCGCGTTATATCCAAATTCGTGTTATGTCGGGGTTGAGGTGTATAGTCTTTTGCTAGTTGCTCTTCAAATCCTTTTTTGGCCTCCCTAATTATACTTGTACACTTGATTTGCCAGAGTTTATGCTCCTATTTTCCTTGATAGGATTTAACTCCCAATTTTAAGGGATGCCTTTTTGCCTCTAACTGCTTCTTTTACTTTGTTTAGCCAGAGTGGCTCTCTTTTTGGTTCTCTGGGTTTTTTAATTTGAGGAATACATTTGAGCTTCTATTACGGTGTTTTTAAAAAAAACTTTCCATGCAGCTTGCTGGCATTTCACTTTTGTGACTATTCCTTTTAATTTCCATTTAGCTAGTTTTCTCATTTTTGTGTAGTTCCCGTTTCTGAAGTTAAATGCTACTGAGATGGTCTCCATTGGTATGTCCTCACCACCATGACGACCACATACACATGAATGTTAGATTAAATTCTATTATGATTGCTATTACCAAGCAGTTCAGCTATAGGCACTAAATCAGGACTAAACCAAGATTTGCCTCTCCCCTTGTGATTTCCAGGACTAGCTGCTCCAACAAGCAGTCATTTATGTCTAGAAACTTCATCTCTGCATCCTGTCCTTCGGGGATATGTACCCACTCAATATAGGGATAGAAAACTCAATAATGGGGAATTTCAACTATTTTTACAGCCTCTCTAGTCTCCTAGAACATTTCACAATTAGCATCACCATACTGATCAGGTGGTCGGTCATATATTCTATTGCTATACTCTATGCTTTAATAATAAGAATTTCTATTCATGGAGAGCCTATGGTACAGTTTGATTCATTTAAGATTTTTATTATATTGGACTGATTTCTTGCACGTATAATCCCATTCCCCCACCAGCATGACCTACTCTGTCATATACTGTACCCTGCTATTACCGTGTCCCATTGATTATCGTCGTTTCACCAACTTTCTGTGATGCCTACTATATCAATATCCCCATTTAATACCAGGCAATCAAGTTCACCCATCTTAGTATTTCAACTTCTTGTATTAGTATACAAGCACTTATAAAATTTGTCACTGTTTAGCTGTCAACAATTATGTGATGTAACTAAATGGGACTTTTTCATTTGACTGACTGTCTTCAGTTCCTACCAGTGCTTTATCAACTTTTATCCTCTCCTCCTTACTGGGGCATGGAGAATCACGATCAATAGATCCTCCTCCTCAAAGCCCTTAGTTTAAAAACTCCTCTACAAACTTTTTCATTTTACATGCCAGTAATCTGGCATGGTTTAGGTGGAGCCCATCCTTCCCCAAAAGGTGCACCAGTTCCTAATAAACCTAAACCCCTCCTGCCTACACATCTCATCCATTGAGACCCTGCAGTTCTGTCTGTCTGTATGACCCTGCACATGGAATTGGAAGATTTCAGAGAATGCTGCCATGGAAGTCCTGGACTTTAATCTCTTACCTAGTAGCCTAAATTTGTCCCCAGGACTTCTTTCCTACCTTTCCCTATGTCACTGGTATCTACATGTACCACAACCACTGGCTCCTCCCTACGCTGCACATAAGATCTGCAATCTTTGCACCCATCAGGCAATTCAGGCAATGCATTTCTCCCAGTCATCACAAACCCAGATATCTATACTTCTAATGATTGAATCCTCCATTACTTTTACTGGTCTCCTCCTAATAACGGGATTCCCTCCCCCAGAGAGGTATCCTTAGTGTGGAAGGACGTCATGACAGTTGTTAATGCACCCTGCTCCCACTTTTCAAATTAACTACAAATATCAAAGGTCTATTAATTAATTGTATTGTGGTGGCACGTAAGCACCCAAATCAGGGACCCTATTATGCTAGGTATTATACAGTCACGGAACCCAAAGAATAGATTAAATTTTAAAAACAATGTGATGTGTTCAGGGTCCTGTTGGAAGTTAGATGTCATTTTGAATCTGCTTCCTAATAACCAATATTGACCTAACCAGGCACTAGTATTAGCATTATTGGCATGGACACTCTAGGTCAGTGATTCTCAACCTATTTGCCATTGTGGGCCGCATATGCAACTCTCTGCGTGCTATGTGGGCCACATCCACACTGTATTTATGCCATCTCTAGGGCCCTGATGATGTCACATGGGCCACAGCTGTGTACTGATTGGGTCATGGGTTGAGAACCACTGCTCTAGGTGAATGAGACATCGACAGTCAGTATAGTCTAACCATAGGCCACACCTTAACCAACAAGTCCTTCTTTGACCTGGGAGTACAGCTACCACCCATTTTCCAATGTAGTGACATATGCAAAATCTAGTCTTCTAACCCCACCCACAAATCCTTAACTAACCTCTCATCTCAGCTGCTCCTCAGATTTGGCTCAGTATAAAAGTCCCCTGCAGCCTAACCACTTTTTCTTTGTGACAGCAATCAAGCAAAGGGGTGCTTTAATCTGTGAGAGACATTGAAGTGAAGCCCTTTCCAATCCCAGAGAAAGAGTCTGCTCAATTAACTCTGTGTGAGAGTTTAGGAACAACAAAAGTCACCTATTAGCCAACCATTCCTGCCATGAACACCTATGGAAGGTCAAGACTAACTTGATTAACATAACCTTGTTACAGCCCCTCCCAGACTTTTTGAAGAAGATTAGCAACTTCCAATTGCCACGCCAATCCACCATCTGGGAAATTCCATTCTCATTCAACAGACCTCAACTGAGAGCTAAAGCACTACATTCCATTTACCATAAACCCAATATTAGCTTCTAGTCAAGCCTAGAAAACACCACCAGATCTGACTGGTGACACGAGGAACGCCCACTTTTCAAGCCCCAGTGCTGTTGGGAATTCCACTTCAAGTAGATGGAGATGAGACCTGTGAAAACTTCCTCAGGTAGCATCTTAAGTGACCAATGGGAGATGCCCTGAGGCAAGAGTGACTTTTCACCCAGTCAATGGCCATACATTAATGACAAGGAGGATCTGCATGCTGACTGTCACTGTCCAGGGCTTCCTAAATCCAACTCCAGCATATGGTGTGAGCATTCTTGGATGTCTTAACCAAATAGCCAAAAACTACATTGGGTACGGAAACTGAATAACCCCCTGAACAGCCTGTTATATTTTCAGTCTTATTTGGGTAACTGTTACTGCTGGATAAGTTCATGGATAAACAAAAAAAACAAAAAACAAAAACACTAGACTACTCCTCTAGGCTCTGTCTGTATTCTTGTGCACACAGTGACAATACCACTATATCTGTCAACAGCCATTCTCTTGGTTCTCACTGACACAGGGTGCAGGAAATATAGTCGCTATTTACTCAGAGAATTCTTACTAAAATTTGAATTAAGGTCATTTGGGGATTCAGACAGGAAACCCATATTTTAAGATTTGAAACCCACTGGATTAAGAATTATTTGAAACAACAGAATCCAAAGCTCAAACACTTGGCTAAATTTAGTTATAAGGCCCTGCCCCTAAGCAGAGAAGGACAAATGTGAGGGTCAAGCTCTAGGATCGCCATAGAAACCAATTCTAAGGAAAAACTTAAGGGCCCAGTCCTGCATGGTGTTGATTGCCCTAAACTTTCATTCACTTTAAAGGGAACTAAACGCAAGCTAGAATCAGGCTGCAAACCAATAGTGCATCTCAACAGGAATGCTGACCTACGAAAAGGCTGCAGTCACAATCCTCAGCACAAAGTTAATTTACTAACCTTTTCTCACTACCCGCATCTTTCCCTCTGCATGTTTTTTTTCCTTCATTCCAAGTGCCTAATCTGGCCCTTTATACCATTTCATCTACTAGTGCCTTGTCCCTCTGTCTAGTCACCTAGATCAATCATCAGCCTTCCACTTCACTGTCTCTCCTCCCTGTGCCCTCCCCCACACAGAAAAAATGTACTAATGTTTCTCTCAAACTTTTCTTCTGAAGCACAGCTGTGTTAAACTAGCTTTCCATTTTCTTTCATTGCAATAAATGTGAACTAACAGGAATGATTCTGGCTCTGTACCTCATCTCAGGTCTGTTGTATTTGCCAATATGTTGAATCAAGAACTTCAAACACTGATTGGGCTAAACATATTCTGTCTTGCAAAACTCAACAGTTGTGTTGGAAAAATAAGCTGCATTTAAAAATCATCTCAATAGTTTGGCATTTAAAAGGGTTCTCAGTGGCCTAATAGGAAGTCTAATCTGAGCCTAACAAATTATTAACTGTACATTTTGCCTTTTTCTATAATCCCAATCCAAGTTCCTTAAAATGCAGTTCTACTCTTAAGAGAAAGAATGTAAAAATTCTACCCGCTGACTGAACAGAACTGCTTCATGCAAAGCTACATGAGTCCAATCATCACTTATAGCCAAAATAAGTCTGGATTGATTTTTATTCTTGGTGATCATGTAAAGCCAGCACATGAAGTGCAAGAGCTACATTCTATTCCCCTTGTTTACTGTGGTCTATTTAACAATTTATTCCATAATTAGTTAATAAGGACCTGGACACAGGAAAATACTCTGTGGAAACACTGTGCTGCACAAACTGGGTTTCTTGAGTTAGAGAAAAGCAACAGAGGGTCCTGCGGCACCTTTGAGACTAACAGAAGTATTGGGAGCATAAGCTTTCATGGGTAAAAACCTCACTTCTTGCATCTGAAGAAGTGAGGTTCTTACCCACGAAATCTTATGCTCCCAATACTTCTGTTAGTCTCAAAGGTGCCACAGGACCCTCTGTTGCTTTTTACAGATTCAGACTAACACGGCTACCCCTCTGATACTTGAGCTAGAGAGTGCATGCCAGTACCCTGAATTAAGAATCCCTTCTGAGTCACGGCTATAAGAATAGGTGTTACATTTATTAGGTTATCCTCAGTTACACCTGTGCAGCTCCAGCAAACCTGCTGAGGTTCCACACATGTCAGAGACCAGTTGGCCTGCAGACTCTGTTAGTGATGTGCAGCAAGGAATGAATCCAGCTTGATTTTTGTATCTCAGGCTGAGTTTGAGGGAAAACTTTCATTGTTAACTGAGAAACTTTTGGAGATGCATGTTAATACTCAATTCTATTGCTGAGTCATTTTTAGATGTATAGCCACTTCAGTGTTTAGGCAGTTTTTATTATAGTGGCTCTCACACTAAGAACTAGAAAACCACCTGTCAAATGGAGCTGCAGAGAGCACCAGTATAATTGCAGGGGAACAAGCTGATAATGCATTGCAATGTTTGTGTCAGCACCTATTAACACAATGCAAGGGTGACCATGACATGAAAGTGAAGAGCTCATCATTAAGAGCTGGACACAAGAGTCCATTTATACTCCAATCCCCATTTTATTGGTCCTGCAGAACAACTAGTATACATATTCTTGAGCATAACCCACTCCTGCCTTATTTAGGAATTACATATACACACTAGGCAACTTTGAGCACGTAACTCAGTTGTGTCTTGGTTTACCCATCTGTAAAATGAGTCTATTAATGCTTTCCTACCATATAGGTGTAGTGAGGCTTAATTCATTACTGTTCATAAATTGCTTTGAGATCCTCCCTGGGTGCAGTAGATAATATTACTGAACTCAGCTTACTTACATGCACATTTCCACAGTCCAAAAACATCACAATTCTGTTCATTTTTTGTTTAAAGCTATTACTCACTGAGGAGATTCTTTTGTAAGCTAAAAGCCACAAGTATCTTTTCTCCTTTTGTTTGATATACCTTAAAACTTTGGGGTTTTGTGGTACAGCTACAGAAACTGACTATCAAGTCCAACATGCAATACAAAATAGTCGTTTATGAACTTTAGTGGAATTATTTTTAGTAATTTAAATCAAACACAACCTGGGTATATGCTTGGGCTCAGGTTAGCAAAAGAAATGTTAAAACTGTTTGGAAAATGTAATCCTTTATGGATCCAGCAATCTGTTACTTACTTCCAATTTTTTTATTGCAGAAATAATCAAAAGAAAGTAAGTCATCCAATCAACTTTTCATACTTTTTAATTCAATTTTCCATCAACTGCATTCTTCAATTCTAGCTCTTGTATCAGACTGACCCACTAGTTAAACTACTATTGCTTTTATGACATAACCATGGAAACCAGTACCATTTAAATTCTCTTATTACATTTATTCTAGTTAACACTGCACATGCTTTAGGAATAGAAAAAAAATTCAAGTTTAGAATATTTTTTATCTGTGCTGATAACTGGTTACTAAAGCATTTATTTGGGCACTCTTTGGGCTAATTTTTCAGGGTGCTTCCACAAATCAACTTGCAATATTTTCAAACAAATTTGTACAAATCACATCAAACGTTTGTATGCACAAAGTAATTTAATGATGGAAATTAATTTAGGTTGCGCAAGCAAATACTGTAAATTTGCTCTTTCAAAATACGGTTCTACTTACTCTTTTGTGCTTTTCATCTGTATATCTCCAAGATCAATTTACAAAGTCCAAATGAAAAGACAACCTCAGATTTACATAAGTGTATGTGTAACCATGCATGAAATTTAAGCGTGAAACAGAGATTGTGCTTATGCTTGACAACACTCATTTGCATATGCAACTCAAGCCTGGCCCTAGTAGTAAAGATGCTGCAGAGTATAAAGTCAAGTTATGTTTAAATCTGAAAAGAACAGGTAAGAACTCAGAAAGGAGTTAACTATTTTTAAGCAGAAGTTCCTGCAGAGAGAATTCATTTCCTGCCACACTGTGCATCCTGTAGCAAGGAAACGCCATCTTCTGGAACATGAAACGATCAAATCTTGTTCAAAAGTTGTTTGGCACTCAGGTGACCCACCCTCCTGAACTGAAATTGTCCCATAGCAGTTCTACATTTTAACTCCAGTTGATCTGTGCAAATGTACTGAGGAGTCAGTTTCTCCCTTTTAAATATTGATTTTTTTACCATAAGAGCTTTTACGAGCTGGGCAAAGGAGGTTTATTCTTCCAGAACTACATTTTTGGGTAAACAACAGATTTATTACAAGAAGGCCAAAGACTAGTTTGCATTTCTTTAAGATAGGCATAGTTGGTTTACTAGAGGTCATTTAATTGTATTTCAAATTCTGATTTATGCCTGTAAATATCTGCCCCGCCAAATTGGAAGCTGGATTGTTGGCCCTCCAGTGGAGGCTAATAAGGATTCTTTAGAGTTTTCAGTTCAGGAACCTCTTTAAAGGAACATATGTTGATTTGGTTAGAACGGCATGATCTTTTCATGTTACTCAAGCTCTCAGAGCTGGTTATGATAAAATATATATTTCAACATAGTTTTCAAAGACCTAGCGCCCCATCCCCACAAGGAACATAATAGTTTGTGGGGGTTTTCTTACTTTTTATTTTGGCTGAATATTAATGCTAAGATCGAAAAACACAAAACCAATTAATCAGCTCTAAACTAAAAGATAGATAACGTTAACTAATGAAGTCTGAACTACTGTCAGATGAGTAGGAGGCTCCTTTAAACTGCACAGTCCCTGGAAATAATTCATGAAGGGCACATTTTCCCCTCCACACCAGTAAAATCTTCAGGCTTGATCTTCTTGTCATTGCTGAATGGATTTCCTCTCCCATCCCCCCAAGCAGCTACAGTTTCTTACTGACTGTGGGGCCTGTTTCCAATCCTCTGTCCATTCATGTATCCGGGCAGAGTTCCTCTGGGTGGCGTTCACTGGCTCCCTTGATGCCTTCGAGGAGCAGTGGGGGCTGTCTGGGGTTCTCTACTCGGTGTCCCCATCAGGTTCCCTTCTTTTGACCCTTGTTTAACCACACTCCTGTCCCTGTTTTTACATTAGTTGTCCCCCGTAATCATTTGGGTTTTAGGCCCTGTGGGTCCTCCCCTTAGGCTGGGGGGGTATCCTTTAGCAGTGGGCGGGCTTCACCCACCCACTTCCCGGAACCCAATATGTACAGTTTCTTACTAACAGGCCAACGGCTTCCACAAGTTAAAGAGGCCTGTATTAAAACCAAGATTGCTTCAGTGTATTGAATCAATTATATTTTGACTGCAGGTGTCCTGTTTTCGACCGGAACACCCAGCTGAAAAGGGATCCTGGCAGCTCTGGTCAGCACCACTGACCGGTCCATTGACTGTCTGGTTGATGGTGCCATGCAGTGGGGCTGGCAGGCTCCCTGCTAGCCTCCATGCTGTGTGCCTCCCAGGAAGCAGCTGGCATGTCCGCCCTCGGGCTCCTATGAGTAGGGGCAGTTGGGGGCTCCGCACATTGCCCCCACCCCAATCACTGCCCTCACAGCTCCCATTGCCTGGGAGCTGTGGGGGCAGCGCTTGGGGAAAGAGCAGCCTGCAGAGCCGCCTGGCTGTGCCTCCACGTAGGGTCCAGAGGGGGCACATGCCAGCTGCTTCCGAGAGCTGCTTGATGTAAGTGCTGCTCAGAGCCTGCACCCCTGACCCCCTCCCTGGCCCCAACCCCGATCCCCCTCCTGCACCCCAAACCTCTCATCCCCAGCCCCACCCCAGAGCCTGCACCTCCAGCCAGAGTCCTCACCTTCTCCCACATGCCCCAACCCCCTGCCCCAGCCCGGATTCCCCTCCCACCCTCCAAACCCCTCGGTCCCAGCCCAGACTACCCTCCTGTACCCCAAACCCTCAGCCCCAGCCCCATCCCAATGTCTGCACACCCTTCTGCACTCCAACCCCCTACCCCAGCCCAGAGCCCCCTCCTACACCCTGAACCCCTCATTACTGGCCCCACCTCAGAACCTGCAGTCCCACCTCAGAACCCATACCTCCTCCCACATCCCACCCATGCGTCAGCCCAGAGCCCCCTCCCATACTCTGAACCCCTCAGCTCCACCCCCCAGCCCAGACTCCCGTCCTGCACCCCAATTCCCTCATCCCGTCCCAGAGCTTACACCCGCAGCCAGAGCTCTTACCCCCTCTCACATCCCAACCCACTGCCTTGGCCTGGAGCCCCCTCCCGCACTCTGAACCCCTCATTTCTGGCCCCACCCTGGAGCCCGCCCCCCAGTTGGAGCCTCACCCCCACCCCTGCACCCCAACCGCCTGAAGCCAGACTGGTGAAAATTAGTGAGGGTGGGGAGAACGAGCAACAGGAGGTGGGGGTGGAGTGAGCGGGGCTGGGGCCTCATAGAAGGGGTGGGCAAGGGTGTTCGGTTTTGTGCAAGTAGAAAGTTGGCAACCCTAGTAGTATCTAGAGGCCAAGGACCCATTGTGTATAAAAGCAAATAGACAGTGACTCCGGCTTACTATTTCAGTGCAAGATTATAGTTAGTTAGCAGGAGGCGCAGGTTGTGGAATTACAAGTAAATAATGAAATGACACTGGTTGGTATGAAATACCATAGTTATAGCAAACCAGCTGCTTAACCAGTGCTGAATGTTTTGTAGGCATCATTGCAGAGAAGAATTTTAAGGAGTTATTGGGAGTAAAAGGAGGTGACTTTAATATTATTTAAGAAATCTAGGATCTATCAAGTCTGTCCTTTCCCTCAAGAACCAGGTTAAGTGTCAAGGTGTCTTTCCTGCTAGACACGCTGTGTACAACATTGGGTCCTAGAACCATAAACAACTCTTGGGAGTTCAGGTGAACAGACTCAGAACTGATTTTCTCTCATTCCTAAACAAAAATAGATATTTTGGGCTTCTTAATACAAGTGACTATAAAGATGCTAATAATAATTACTCTAATTATTTTCCTATCCACAATACATTAAGAGCTTGAAGTCCAGAGTGGAAACAGAATGGAAGTTCTTGAGCCAAGTCTTCCTTGGGGTAACTATGCCTAGACCTTTACTTGATAGCTCACTACTATCCAAAGGCTTCAGTATTAGACTCTTTTTAAAGCAGGAATCGTGGCTGAGAAGGCTCAGGGAAAGCAATGGGAGGAAAGAGGGAGCAACAGAAGTTAAGGAAAAAATTCCACCTTTCCTAAGGTCAATGAGCCTCTTCCCAACACCTCAACAGTGAAAAGCTTCCTTTTTTTCTAACTAGATTACAACAGCAAGATTTTCCATGGCTGCATATTGGCAATGAGATTGAAGTAGGTTCACTATAAAAATGTTATTTCCTACAAAAATTTTCAATCCTGTCTTGCCATGACAGTCTAGAGTCCAGACACCACGTGGAACTGAGCAATTAACTGATCATAGAACAAGCCTCAGTACAATAAAACAAAGGTTATACACAGCACTGAATATCTCAAAATACTTTAATACCATACAAATGTTGATAACCTTTTGGTGTACAAGTTCAACAGCTGTGCAATGCCACTATATAGTTTAAAAGAACACCAGTCCATTTATTACAAGGATATGAAGTGAAATTGTACGGCTAAACTGAAAAAATTGATCTACCATGAAATAATAATACTTGGATGGAAAAATATCAGTTGTATTTTAGTGGCGTATTTTGCCTCTTCATTTCTGTAATAGAACTTTTCATTTGACAATGGAGGGAAATACATCTATAGCTCCCTTTAAGAAACTGCTTATTTTTAAAGTTTAATTATCTATCACCACACTCTCAAAAATGAGAAATACTTTATATGTGCCTTGTGTAATAATGCTACAATATGTTTTTGTTTGAAATAGCAGCCACCAAGCCATCTAAGGGAACAAGTTAGCTATTAATCCTTATTCCCAGAATTGTGCTGCACTGTGCTTTAAGATACACAGTGAAGTTAATCAAACTTCTCCAGAGATGTTCCATCTAAGGAATTGTAGCAAAGAACTGGAGCAGTCAATAATAAATATGATAAAAGACACAAAATTGCTTTGACATATGAATGCCTTTTCTATCTCTCTGGTCTAGATACTCAACTTCTGAAGAAAATTTAGATTCTATTCTATAACGAATGATTCCCCTCTGATTATTGGTCTAACCCAAATATATTCTGAACAATTCTCACATGACTTGTACCATTGATATCATAATTGAGTACATATTATACACCTTCTAATCATTCTGCACCTTCTTTCATTCTAAAATTTCATAAATTAGAAACTAAAGCTATAAAAGCACTCCAATCGGGGACAAAATTCAACTGCTGTTAAATAATACAGAGCAACAGTACAGAACAGCTAAGCATAGTCATACTGTAATAAGGTTAACATGCTACAGAAGTTCAAGTAGAAAGAATGCAGTTATCTTTCACACTCACTCTTTGCTCTCAGGCTCACCCCACCCAGGAGTCTCGGGCACCCTGCTCCTGTCAGTATCCCAGTTCTAGTTAGTTTGGCTTATTTCTTGGAGCAGTGACCCCAAGGCTGCCTCCCTGAGCACCAAGCCCATTGATACAGTCCATTGTGGCTTTCCTTCTCCTAGCACAACCTCTCCCAAACACTCTCTTCCTGTGCATAGCCCCTAGCAGACCTTTTTAGACCCAGGTGTGTCCCATCCTCTTAATTGGCTGGACTGGGCTCACCAGCTCTGACACAGGGACCATGGGCCCAGTTCTATTTACCAGGACTAGCTACCCTGTCACATTCCAATATAATCAGTGTTCCAAGATCACTTCCTACAGCTGCTATTTATCCCACTGCACGGCCTTTGCCTTTTAGCAATTGTACAACTGTCATGCTTTCTAATCCAGTCAGGCAGCTGAGAGGACCTTCCCTGTGAGTACACTGCAGCCTCTTTACTTCAAGAACCCAGAGTGAGACCAGAGATATAAGATTTAAATCACAACCCTATTAGTTACATGACTCTTGCAGACTGAGCATGCAGACCCTGAGTGCCTGCATCATGTTGGAAACCCCCCTGATGCTGTGACTCCCTCTGGTGACTACACAACTCATTTTAAATAAACCAACATTCTACAATATGTCAAAAAGATCCCTGTTTCTGTACCCCATGCTGGTGGTTTGTTAACTTTTATTACTAGCCACTATCGTGGAAAGGATATGTTAGAAGTCATGAGTTTTACATTTCACTTAAAGACAGATTCATTGTTAGTCTCGTTTTAGAGAGGCTACTTTCACAGGCACGGTCCTGACATCAGTACAGCTCCATCTCCTGCACTCACAAGTTTTGTTCTTGTTGCACTGATCCATGCGTACGAACTGTCAGTCATGTACCCAAAACTGTGCAGAGAAGGCGCATGTACCGCAGGGATGCTAGGACTAGGTGGTGTCTCCTCTCCCCTTTCCCAGCTGCAGAGGGTGCAACTCTGTAGAGAGAAGCCAGGTGGAGATTCGGGGGGAGAGGGGGCAGAAGCAACCACAGCACGGAATGTTGGGTGGGGGTGGGACAAAGGGAATGGCTCTCAGACATATCCACCCCTCCTCCCAGCACCATCTGGACCCAGAATTGTAGAAGGAATGATACACACACACACTTTGGGAGCGCTAGGACCCAAGTGGCGTCCCCTCCTCCCCCACTATGTAGCCTTGGGAGAAAGCAGCAGAGGAGCCAGCCAGAGACTCCAGCAGCTAGGGGCAGAAGCAGCCACCTCTGGTCCTTTGGAGAACTTTCTAGTTTTTACTGGACTGTCTCTGCCCTGTGCTGACTGGCTGTTTGCTCCAGCCCTCCCCTCCCCCTTCCTCTGTCTCTTCACCTCAATCACCTCAGCATCACTCCTCTTACCGTCTTCACTGCTTTCCTGGCCCCCGTAACCTCACCCCATCGACATCCCTCTCCCTTCATCCCTCTAACTAAACCTACCAAAACCATACAAAAAAAAAGGTGGGAATCCAACATGACCTTTGCTGCCATCCCATTGTTCACACCACTTGTGTGTTCTACTCCTTCCCCCCACCCCACATCTGTTTTGTCTACTGAGGTTTTAAGCTCTGTTGCTCATGTAACAGCTGCTGCACGCTGAACCAACTGGAGCTCCTCACAAGCAGGATTCTACTGTGATTTGGTGGAGGTGGCATTGTGGGTTTTCCTATTTATTGTACCTCATTGAGGCAGGATGGTGCAGTGGTTGCCAGCATAAGACTCAAAGGGACATGGATACAATTCTCTGCTGTGCTACAGGTTTCCTGGGTGACCTTGGGCAATTCTCTTAAATCTCTCATTTCCCCACTGGTAACATGGAAATAGTACTTCCCTGCCTCACAGGAATGCTGTGAGGATAAATATATTAAAGATTGTGAGGCATTCAGTTGCTATGGTGATGAAGGCCATACAAGTACCTTAAATATAGAAACATAAGTAAAAATATGCCTTTCCCAGGGTGCCATCTCAATACAGGATTTCAAAAGTCATTTCAGCTCACACACTACCACCCACCAAAGGTTGTGCAAGCCAGCTGCTGACAACTACGCTCACACAATCCTATGGTTCTCAATCATGTTTTCACTGTCCCTTGGGCAATCGTAATCAGTGTAGTTGCACGGGTGCAGTGGGGAGCAGTATATGAAGATATCATAGTGGGTCCTGCAGATTTGGATTTACTTAGCAATTCAGCTGATGATGCACAAACCAAATTAACGTATAGTTGTCTCCAAGAACTGACTGAGGTTTGCAGCAACTGCAATAGTCATGGATATCAGCTGATGTGACTGACTGCTCACCAGGATCAGATCTGCTGAGTAAGAAAGGGGAGATTTTATGTTGTCACTTTTCAAAGGAGCACACAGTTGGCATTTTCATTTGAATTTACAGTAACCACCCCTGGAGATTATACAGTCATGATTCACTGTGCTCGTGTCCAAATTTAGCGTGATGGGGGTGCAGTTTCCTAGCTTTTTTGGTATCCCCCCCCCAAGTCCAGAATAACTCCAAGGCTGAAGACCACATTGACTCAAGGCAGATGCACTCACTGGAAGAAAGTGATATGGCAATAAAGCACTTCCCTTCCTACTATTATCTTCATCTCCTTCTGGATTTATACCCTCAGCCAGCTACTCTTCACCTAGGTGCTGATATCTCTCAAGCACTGCGTCCTGTTGGGATGCTGGAATTGGGTGGTCAGAAGCCCGCCCACTGCTAAAGGACCTCCCCCAGCCTAAGGGGAGGATCCACAAAGTCCGGGATCTCAATTAATTATGGGGGACAACTAAAGATACAACAGGGACAGGAGTGAGGTGTCAGGGCTAAACAAAGGGAACCTGACGGGGACACCAAGCAGAGAACCCCAGACAGTGCCCACTGCTCCTCGAAAGTGTCAAGGGAGCCAGTGGACGCCACCCAGAGGAACTCTGCCTGGATGCGTGAGTGGATGGAGGATCAGAAATAGGACCAGACACTCTGTGGAGGCATACAGCACCCAGAAAAAACCCACAAACTGGGTTCCAAAGCCGAATGCCCGCAGAGTGCCCAAGAGATACCTATGGTCCTCCTGGTCGAACGTCTTCTCCTGATCCAGGGACAGAAGGGCGAACAACAGACCATCCATACACCTGATCTCCAAGAGATCCCAGACCAAGTACAGATTATCAAAGATGGTACAGCCCGGGACCATGTAGGTCTCATAGGGGTAGACCACATCTGCCAGCACAGACCCCAGCCACAGCGAGATGGCCTTCACTATGACTTTGTAGTCTGTACTGAGGAGCAAGATGGGACGCCAATTCTGAAGGTCACGGGGGTTCCCCTTCTTTGGAAGCAAGGCGAGCATGGCTCACCTGCACGACAGGGGGAGGACCCTGCACTCCAAGGACTCGGCCCAGACAGTGACAGTGTCCGGGCCGAGGATGTCCCAGAACACGTGGTAGAACTCCACGGTCAGCTGGTCCATGCCTGGGGATTTATTCATGGGCATGTGGCGGAGGGCTTCCAAGAGCTCAGCCACAGTGAGAGGCAGCTCTAGCCGGTCTCGATTGCCTGCGCTGACCATTGGGAGTCCGTCCCAGAGCACTCTGCAAGCATCGGGATCGGTTGGATCCAGGGAGAAAAGGCTCATGTAGAAGGTCCTGGCCATCCCGTGCATCTCCTCTGGATCTGTGAGAGGGGTGCCTTCCTCTGCCAGAAGGCAGGTGACATGCTTCTTAGCCCCACTCTTTTTCTCCAGGACATAGAAGAAGTGGGAGCCATGGTCCATCTCCCGAAAGAGGTGGATGCGGGATCAAACAAAGACACCACGAACCTCACATCCTCCAACAAGCTGTTATTAAAGTGGCAATAGGCCAGCCCTGGTCTCTCCTTGCTGAGAGAAACCATCACGGACGCCAGATGGTGATCCAAGAACGGGGCCAGCCAGATGATGGAGGAGTGTGCCCATGAAAGGTGACAGTGTGATAAGTAAATGCGGTCCAACCAGGAGTGATGCGACCGATGGGCCTCCACCTGGACAAAGGTGAATGTCGACATGTCGTCCGGATGGTGGTCGCGCCAGACGTCCACCAGGGAGTGATGGTTGACAATCTCCTGGACGACGTCCATGGCAGCCGGACACTGCTCGGTCCCCGAGCAGTCCCACTCCTCAAGGGTGGTGGTAAAATCCCCGCCCAGGACCAGGCACTCGTGAGGATCCAAGGAGCTGAGGAAGGCGGATGCCTGGTGAAAAAAGTGCAGCCTTTCCGGGCCTGATTTCGGGGCATAAATGTTAACAAGATTGACCACCAGCCCCTCTCTCAAGCACTGTGTGACGGGGTGTTCCACTCACCGCTAAGGTGGCACCTTCTCCCAATCATTCTGGGGAATAGCTCATAAGGTCAACCCCCCTTCCCAGGGTTGCACTTCTAGCCAACTGCCACCAAAGAAAGAAAAAGGGGGGGGGGGAGAGAGGAACAGTCTGCCACATTTTCTTTGCTGTCCTAGTCTTATCTAACACTTCACACAAATAGGACAAACCTATGTATGAAAAGTATGTCACTAGCTACCTACAATCAGTGATTAATTTGTAATGAAAGAGCTGCTGGGGCTCAAGCAATTATTTTACTTTTATAACTGACATGGCAAGCCCAGAGGTGCCAGGGCTATGAACTGCTACGCCTAGAGATACCAGGGCTAAGCCCTGGCAAAAGTTAAGCACTGCGTGCAATAAAATCACAGCCACCTCACAGGTTCAGAACAACAGCACACACCAACGTATCTGGAATGTGCTGAGTAAAGAAACAGAACAAAACATGAAACCCTCTACTCCTCTCTTTACCAAGAACCTCACTCTGAGTTGCACATTACTTAAACCTTGCTGGATGACACCACAACCTTCTTTTCTCAAGGCTGACCGCAACATTACCATGCCAGAATGGACAAAACCAGATACGTAGTTTCCATTCTATTCCCTTCCAGCCTCAGAGAGGTTCTGCAGGATCAATGGAAAGTCATTTGAGGAAATCCCCTCAATAAGAGTTCAAAGGCAAAGCCAGTATGGGCATCACCCTTATCTATAGGCCTCCAGACAGAAAGGTTTCAAAGATAAATGGAATGGGATGCAGTCACCCTGGGAAACTTCATAGTTTATACCAGGAGTCGGCAACATTCGGCACTTGGCTCGCCAGGGTAAGCACCCTAGCAGGCCGGGCCAGTTTATTTACCTGCTGACACGGCAGGTTCGGCCAATCGCGGCCCCCCACTCATGGTGGTTCGCCGTCTCGGGCCAATGGGGGCGGTGGGAAGCGGCGCGGGCCGAGGGATGTGCTGGCCGCGGCTTCCCGCCGCCCCCATTGGCCCAGGAAGGCGAACCGCGGCCAGTGGGGGCCACGATCAGCTTACCCGGGCGAGCCGCGTGCCGAACGTTGCCGACCCCTGGTTTATACTAACACCGCTTTTGTCTCAATGGCCTCAAATCTCTTATCTACTCTTTCCACCTCAGGACACACAGTGTCTGGTCATATCTTGGATCTTACCTCCAGAACGGATGTCTGGTTAGAGAACATGACAATTACCTCCCCATCTCTCAATTCCTAATCAGTCCATCTTTTACAGGTGTAAGTCAGAATCCACCCTGTTTCCCTGTAAATTCCTCCTTCAAAAGGCCAAACCCATTTCAATTCTAAAACATCCTTAGAGTACCTTAACAAGAAGCTAAAAAGTAGGATTAAATGAAACACTGCCCCTCACTGACTCATCTCTGCTACTTACTTAGTCTCATTTGAAAGACACTGCCACCTTGGTTTCTAGGAGTCTCGCATCTCTTTGGTTTAACAGTATGTGACAGATCAAGGAGGAGGGAAGGGGAAGAAAGCAGGTTAGCAGCAGGGGTGAACCATGTGAGCTCAGGCAAGTTGTGAGCTAAAACAGATGGAAGGAAAGAATTCTTAAAAGCCTCCATAAACCTTAGCTATGGAGGAGAGTAAGAGGTGCTGCTACTTTCACTATACCCACCATAAAGCCTAGTTTAGCAGAACTTCTATGGGTCTTCAGTTGTCCATTAACCAGGAAAGCCTTTACTGAAACCCACTACCCAGTAGCATCTTTAGAGGGAAGTAAGTTCTACCTGCTTCACATAGATGATAGACATCTTATCCAAAAACAAGGGGCATGCTTTTGAGTGCTTATACTGCTGGTATTTAGTATTCTTGGGACATCTTATACGAATGCTGATCGTGTCTTTCCCTGTCCAGTTTGTGAAATAAGATATAATCCAAATACCCAGTTTTATGATAGCAAGCTATTTTCCATCCATATTATAAAAAAATCTTTCATTGATAAAGCATTTTAATGAAAAAGCATACTATATACTCAGAACACAAAGTGGCAGGGCTCACTAGACTGGGAGAGCACCTGGATTACATTCCCAGATCTCCCATTCACCTGTTGTGTTAAGACTAGTCACTTCATTTCTGTGCCTCAGTTTTCCCATCTGGAAAACTAGCTTATTCATACTTGCCATGCTTTGTAGGGTATTCTGAGATGTACAGATGAGAGGCCTAAGACCAACTCATTATCATGGCAGTGCAATGGTCACTTATTAAGATGGTAACCACAATATAGTTAATGCTATTGCATGACATTTCAGTATTTCAATATTCTCCCCAATTAGTGAATAAGCTAATCGGCAAATATTACACTACCTCCCCTTAGTCATACCAAATATACACACACCATGTTTCAAAGCAGATGTTTTCATCTCTTTAAGGTTGGACATAATACTGCTCTATAGCATTCTGCTAGTTGATTGCCTGGTAGGTTACATTGGATTAAAACCAGGGCCATAAAGCTTGATGAAATATTTCTATAAGAATGGGTTTAATGCAATTTGACCCACAGAAAATCATGCATAGCCAATGCTGCATAGTGTTTATGCAATGTTCTATTATGCTATTCCTGATAAGATTATTTATGCCTCCGGGTGCACAAATAAACAAATCAAGTCTTTGCAAATTATCATTAGGGAAAAGTTGCAATACAGCAGCTGTTTCACCACTCTATAAAGCACTTGTCTGCCTTATTTAAACAACTATATGTACAGTACACTTATCCTCTGCTCCCAAATGCCAGTGAAGTACCTTCACATACTTTAAATAAGCAGGTAGTGGTCTGTGCCATTCTCACCTTCCCGTACCTCATTCTCAATTTGTCTTAGTCAAACTGCAACAATATGTTTCTTTGAACTAATCTGGGATGTAGTTCAAATGATAACTGGCGCACTGTATCCTTAATTTGCAGCAGGAAATGAATTGGAGATAAACTTGCAAGTATGAAATAGCTACATCTTGTCGAAAAATTCTTCCATTATCTTCACCCTGTTCTACTGAAGTTGTGTGTTACTGCCCTGATGTGCACTATATGTAGAAGTAATCAACTAATTTTCTCTCAGCTGTACTGTGTTCCCCCCACTCATCCTTCACCACCCCACTCTCAAGATTGCAGTTTACTCATTTGGTCCCTATAGCAGGCCAAGTTGTGGAATACCTTGCATGCAATGCAAATAATCCCATTGACTTTAATTAGGTGACTCATGAGTATTGCAAACATGATTAGCAGTATAAGCAGCCATAACTCCATCATTCACCTCTCTAATGTGCTTCTTCAATTCCAAGCCCTGTCATGAGCCCAGATAACAGGTTTAAGGAGGAGCCAACAACTTTATCTCAAAAAAGGTGATACTTAACAGGTGTTAAGTTTCATTTTAGGCAATAAAGGATTTTCTGTCATTTTCAGAGACAACCCTAGTTATTTGGGTTGATACAAGACAGAACTAAAGGAAAGCTACCACCCTATTATTGTATCACCTGTAATTTAATTGCGTAGACATTCATTTTGTCAAGTTGACACTTAAGATTTTATTCTTGTACTAAAAGTAGAAAAAATTCAACTGAATAATTTCAACAACAACAACTAATTACATACTTTTTAGCCTTATCAAAGTACTTTTCTTTAAAATGTCACTTGACTTGGTTATTTTCTAAAGGAAACTTCAGCTAATGCGTTTAAGATGCTAAAACAATATAAAGTGTTCATGATGGTAAGTTGCTAGGGATTCTAATTCATTATGCAAAAAGTTACACGGCTAAATATTCAGACCACAAACCCGAGCAACCGTCTTGGAGCAACTGTAGACTGACTAACATTAGAAACCCTTCCTACTGATAATACTGAAAAAAAATTGATTTTGTGTGCAGTTATATTTGTGGATAAATCAGTTCAGTAAGGATACAGCTTTTATACAGACTAATATATTAATTGAACCAGAAATCTTTGCTGAAGAAAGCATTGTTTATTTTATGTACTAAAAAGGATATGTTATTTCAGATAATGAACAGTGCTTGTGGCATTCAAATCGCTGCTATGGTACAGCTAGCAAATATTATAAAGATTCTTGCAGTCACATGCGACACTTAAAACCATAATGCGTGTTCAGTGACCACATGAATGGAAGCTGAAGCCAGACAAATTCAAATTAGAAACAAGGCACACATTTTTAACTGTGAATGTCATTAACCTTTGGAATAAGCCACTAAGGTAAGGAGTGGCTTCTCCATCTCTTGATTTCTTTAGATCAAGACTGGGTGCCTTTCTGAAAGATATGCTTCAGTCAAACACAAGTTGTTGGCATCAATGTAAGGGTACGTGGGTAAAATGCAATGGCCACAGGCAGTTAAACTAGATGATCTAGTAGTCTTTTCCATCCTTATAAGAATCTATTAATTATTAGCCTTTATTTACTCTGACTAGCATTACACAGAAAAAAATGAGCACGCCCAGAATCAGTGTTGTCTACAAAAAAGCTTAACACAGACTGAGCACTTAAATTGTTTTCTCATACATAAGTGATTTAAATTCTATGTTCTAGCTCACCCAAGCAGTACACTCTGATTACCAACATATGGACATTAAGACACAACATCCTACACAAATCCAGCTGTTACAGGGCAGATGATCAGCTTGCCAGAACACAGAAGTTCAAAATTAAAGTTACATGTTTCTGCTTTCTGTCCCCACCCCCTCACGACCGAAACAGAAAATCAAGTATCTTAGCCCTTTGGTTTTGCAATGGAAATTACCACCAGTACAGAATACTTAGATTTCACAATTTTACCACTTCTGTGCATGGAAATTAAACAAGGAGAAATTATTTTGCTTTTATTATTTCCTCCAGGAAAGTAATCATTTTACTCCATGTAACTATCAGCCCCTATGATGTGTACTGCGAAGTACTCTGTTCTCTCCTGGGTTTGTCTTTTTTTTAATTTTAAAAAATCCTTATGGTGCTGCATATATAAGTACACATCAATGTGTATTTTAACAGTGACTTAAGGTTCCTTGCTATCAATAGCGGTCTGCCCAAGGGAGCGAGAGAAATATTTTGTTACTAATTAGTGGAAGGTGCTCAAGGGACAAATTTTGAGTGCTTCTGTTCCAACTTTGATTATTGTGGTTTTCTTCAGTTTAATTTAGCACTTACAAAATTCCTATTACCGCCAGGAAGAACGCCAGTCTCTATTTAATCAGAGAAACCAGAGATGGAAGAGGTCATCCCTCCAGCCAACAGAAGAACTTCATTCTTATTTATTAGCCCCTTTTCTAGTACCACTCTCAGTGGTACTAGAGGGGTTCACCTCCTTCCCCAATAAACACATGCATTACTTTTCCTGACATGGAAGTCCGTTTTCCCATTTCAACTCCCTGTTGTTCCTCAAGCAGCACCCTAAATAGTTCCTTGTCTTACTGCATGCTGACACCCTGAAAACCCTGGCTGTAGTCACTTTGAAGATGTAGCATTTCCCTACCATTTCTAGAGTGGCAGCCTGATTCTCCCAGCAGTGGCAAAGAGTGAGGTGAAAAAAATCTCAAGTAGGCAACACAAAGTTTTCCCTGCAAGCTCCCCTTTGGGTTTGTGTTAACACAGAATTTCTGTTTTTTTCACAAGGTACTGCAGGAACATGGTAGGGAAGGGAGTTCATTGCACTGCAGCAAATACCTGCCCACATCCTGCTTGAAAACTGAGAGCGGGCAAAACCCAAATGGCAGTCTGCTATGTTACATACCCACGCCACTCCTCTCCTTCTCAGTCTTGTGCCAGGGCGCCATTGCATGTGTGTCCTCCAGGTCCCAGAGGATGCCAGCCCCCAGCAAAGCCACTGAATGTGAGCAGCGTACTGCAGCAGTGGTGCGAGTGAGGCTCTTGGAAGTCAAATCTGTTACCCAGCTCTAGTCACTGATGGCCTGGGAGGAAACTGGGGCTGACTAACGCGGCTGCTACTGCTCTGTGCACTTTGCTGCTGTTCACAGAGGCTCCTGCTTCCTTCCTCTTTTCTAACTCTCTCCCAACTGAGTCAGTCATTACCAAAAAGTCACGCCTATTGTGGGGGAGGGGTGATCTGAAGTGGGTGTCTTAGCAACAGAAAAATGACAGTAATATGTGAACAGACAAGATGGAAAGGGAGTCACGCCAAACACAGCCTTCTACCACACATCTTTCAGCTCTGGACCTGGTCCCATTTACAGTAGAAGGCTACTGTGCTGTATGACCTGATTATAATATTGCAGCTCTCAACACTGAACATTTGAATCTTGTAGTTCAAGTCTCAGTTCCCATACTGTGCTACAGCCTTGGATTTTTCCAACTGGCCCCACAAGATGTGACTTAACTATATGGGAACTGCCATGTTTTAGCCCTGTCCTGCAGAGTAGTTTCACAGCATAGACATAGCAAGGGCAAAAATGTGGCTGCAACCAAGGATGGATGAGGTTTGAAGTCTTTCATGTAAGATTTAGAGCAGTAAGTAGTAAACAGTAATGCTAGTTGCTTAGGTCCTCTAGTTCAAAATAGTGAAGCACTTTAATATTCCTTTGTAATGTCACAAAACCACAGCTCAAGAAAACCATGGATTTTTCCCACTTACAGACTGACCACACAGTCCATGCTCAAAACTCCCATTGACTTGACTTTAAGTTTTGGACGTGCAAACATCATATAATCTAGATGTTCAAAGTTGGGTTGGAGAGCAAGATACAGATGACGTATGCCATGAAGCCCTCACCTTCACTTCTCTCTCTTGGCTTGTCTTACAAGGACAGAGGCTTAAGAGAATCTTTTAGATGAAGTTATGTTCCCAAGCTTTTTCAGTGGGGATAAATTCACTTTACAAGATTTCTTTGCACCCACTTTTTACCTTTAAACATTTCTGAAAAATTCAGTAGCTCTAATGCTGGTATCACATTCTGCATTGACAATCCTGGCGATTTCAATCTTCATTTCATCCACAGACCACATACGCAAGCACAGACACTGCCAATCCAAGCTTCAGTTTACTGAAGACAGTGTGGAGCAACAACAGATCTTTATAGTGCTAGCTTGTGAACATCAGTCCTGTCTGCAAACTTGAGTGTTTCAGTTCTGTTTGTTTTGTTGTTAATTCAAGCGCTATATGGTGTAGGCTTATGAAAAAAGGTATTTTCAGAAGGGTGATGGAAGTTCCCAAGTGACCACTTATTTTAAGTCAACTTGAAAAAGGCACTTTATATTTTAGGAGTAAAGATAACATTTGATATACAGAAATGGGAATTTACACTAAAGGGGATTCTGGGCCACTGAAATTCTCCCCTCACGCAACCACCAGTCTGTTATTCCCACCTCTATAATGAAATCTTTAGCCCTTCTTTGTATGTAGGCATTTATAGTGTGCAACTCATCATCCCCAATTTAGACTAATGGAGCAAATTAATCCATTAGCTAACGTACATTAGCTTGAATTTACACCAGTGATAAAAAATTTCTTGATGTGTCTCACTGAATTTGTTGTATTCAGCCATCCCCTATCTCTATTTTATTGGACCTGAATGCCCAGGCATTCTTAATTTGGCTGTTTACATTGGTCCTCCCAGATAGGCTTTCTAGAGTGTGACAGGAGACTCTGGAGAGGATTGGTCTTCTTAGGCACTAAGGGTATGTCTACACTACGAAATTAGGTCAATTTTATAGAAGTCCAGTTTTAGAAATCGATTTTATACAGTCGATTGCGTAAGTCCACACTAAGCAAATTAAGTCAGTGGAGTGCATCCTCACTTGTGGCTAGCTTCGACTTACGGAGTGGTGCATTGTGGGTAGCTAACCCACAGTTCCCGCAGTTTCTGCCATCCATTGGAATTCTGGGTTGAACTCCCAATACCTGATGGGGCAAAAACATTGTCGCGGGTGGTTTTGGGTACATGTCGTCAGTCACCCATCCCTCCGTGAAAGCAACGGCAGACAATTGTTTCGAGCCTTTTTGTTGCGCAGACACCATACCAGGGCAAGCGTTCAGCCGGCTCAGCTCAGCTCACTGACACCACCACTGTTGTGTCCTGGGTGCTGCTGTCAGCAGACTGTGCAGTAGGACTGCTAACCGTCATCATACACTGCTCCCACTGCAACTCTGCTCCTCTGCTATTGTCTCAATAGCGAATTTCTCCATGTTGTCTGTCATGTGCTCCCGGGTATGTGTGTTCTTCCTCGGGAAATGTATGCAGTGCTAACCGTCGTCCTCAACTGCTTCCACTGCAACTCTGCTCTCCTGGTGCCATGAATCCACCTCGCAGATCCTCTCGTCGTTCTGCATAAATATCTATTCTCGTGGCATCCGTCGTCATGCAATTCCACTGCAACTCTGCTTTCCTGCTCTCCTTCAGACGCCACACCATGGCAAGCAAGGAGCCCGCTCAGCTCACCGCTGCTGTTGTGAGCACTGTAAACACCTCGCGCATTATCCTGCAGTATGTGCAGAACCTGCAAAAGCAGGCGAGGAGGCGACAGCAGCGTGGTGACGAGAATGATGAGGACACGGACACAGACTTCTCTCAAAGCACAGGCCCTGGCAATTTGGACATCATGGTTGTAATGGGGCAGGTTCATGCCATGGAACGCCGATTCTGAGCCCAGGAAACAAGCACAGAGTGGTGGGACCGCATAGTATTGCGGGTCTGGGATGACTCCCAGTGGCTGCGAAACTTTCACATGTGTAAGGGCACTTTCATGGAGCTTTGTGACTTGCTTTCCCCTGCCCTGAAGCGCAAGAATACCAAGATGAGAGCAGCCCTCACAGTTGAGAAGCAAGTGGAGACAGCCCTCTGGAAGCTTGCAACACCAGACAGTTACCGGTCAGTCAGGAATCAATTTGGAGTGGGTAAATCTACTGTGGGGGCTGCTGTGATCCAAGTAACCAATGCAATCACTGAGCTGCTGCTATCAAGGATAGTGACTCTGGGAAATGTGCAGGTCATAGTGGATGGCTTTGCTGCAATGGGGTTCCCTAACTGTGGTGGGGCAACATACGGAATGCATATCCCTATCTTAGGACCGGACCACCTTGGCAGCCAGTACATAAACCACAAAAAGGGGTACTTTTCAATGGTACTGCAAGCACTGGTGGATCACAAGGGATGTTTCACCGACATCAACGTGGGATGGCCGGGAAAGGTGCATGACGCTCGCATCTTCAGGAACTCTGGTCTGTTTGAACAGCTGCAGGAAGGAACTTACTTCCCAGACCAGAAAATTACTGTTAGGGGTGTTGAAATGCCTATAGTTATCCTTGGGGACCCAGCCTACCCTTAATGCCATGGCTCATGAAGCCATACACAGGCACCCTGGACAGTAATAAGGAGAAGTTCAAATATAGGCTGAGCAAGTGCAGAATGGTGGTAGAATGTGCATTTGGATGTTTAAAAGCTTGCTGGCGCAGTTTACTGACTAGGTTAGACCTCAGTGAAACCAATATTCCCATTGTTATTGCTGTTTGCTGAGTACTCCACGATATCCGTGAGAGTAAGGGGGAGACGTTTATGGCGCGATGGGAGGTTGAGGCAAATTGCCTGGCGGCCGATTACTCACAGCCAGACACCAGGATGATTAGAAGAGCACAGCTGCACACCCTGCGCATCAGAGAAGCTTTGAAAACCAGTTTCATGACTGGCCAGGCTACGGTGTGACAGTTCTGTTTGTTTCCTCTTGATGAAAACCGGCTCCCTTGGTTGACTCTACTTCCCTGTAAGCCAACCGACCTCCTCCCTTCGATCACCAGTTTCAGAGGCAATAAAGTCATTATTGTTTCCAAATCATGCATTCTTTATTAATTCATCACACAAATAGGGGGAAAACTTGCAAGGTAGTCTGGGAGGGGTGGGTGAGGAGGGAAGCACCGGGTGAGGTGGTGGATGAGGGCAGGAGGGAAGGATAAGGCCACAGTACAGTTCAAAACTTATTAATGCCAGCCTTCTGTTGCTTGGGCAATCCTCTGGGGTAGAGTGGCTGGGTGCCCATAGCCTCCCTGCGTTCTTGGGCATCTGAGTGAAGAGGATATGTAACTTGGGGAGGAGGACTGGCAGTTATACAGGGACTGCAGCAGCAGTCTGTGCTCCTGCTGCCTTTCCTGCAGCTCCACCAGATGCCTGAGCATGTCAGTTTGCTCCCCCATTAGCCTCAACATTCCATCCTGCCTCCTCTCAGTGTGCTCCTCCCTCCTCTCATCACGTTCATTTAATGCTTTCCTGGACTCTGCCATTGTTTGCCTCCATGCATTCTGCTGAGCTCTTTCAGTGCGGGAGGACTGCATGAGCTCTGAGAACATGATGTTGCGAGTGCATTTTTTTCGCCTTCTAATCTGCACTAGCCTCTGGGATGGAGATGATAGGAGGAGCGTAGAAACATTTGCAGCTGCAGGAGGAAAAAGGTTGCATTTTGCCTCTTATATTGAGTACCTGCTGGTTTGTTGTGAGACATCACACACGCTCGGCTGGGCAACAGAATTCAGCTTACAGGCAGCCATGGTAAGGCAAAGGGTTTCAGATTCTTCACGCTTCATAACTTGTGGGAACGGTTTCAAACAGCAGCGCCCTCCTTTCCCATACCAAGCAAAGCCCGTTGGGTTGGCCATTTAAAAGGAGGAGCTGCGGTTTTAGGGTGAACATGCAGCACAATCCAACCTCCCCCTCCAATTCTCTAGGATGATTGCTTCACCCACACAAACACACACACACACACACACACACACACACACACACACCACGTGGCTAGTATAAGGGAAGATCCTGGTCAGCCAAACGCAAACAGCCCAGCAGGAACGGGCACCTCTGAATGTCCCCTTAAACAAATATCCCATATTTCAACCAAGTGACCATGAATGATATCACTCTCCTGAGGCTAACACAGAGAGATAAAGAATGAATGTTGCTTGAATGCCACCAAAGCCCGGGCCCATTCGCTGCAATGTTTTGTAGTGCAATGATTCGAGACTACTTGTTACTGGCTTGGCGTGGTAAATTAATCATTAAACACACTTGCTTTTAAACCCTGTATTATATTTACAAAGGTACACTCACCAGAGGTGCCTTCTCCAGCTTCATGGTCCGGGAGCCCGCCTTGCAGGGGTTGGGAGGGTATTGGCTCCAGGGTGATGAACAGTTCCTGGCTCCCGGGGAGAAGGGATTCTTCACTTGCCTGCTGTGCGCTATCCTCAACCTCCTCATCTTCCTCATCCACAAAATCCTCATCCCTGTTGCATGAGACTCCCCCCTTGCAGGTGTCCACAGGCGGTAGTGGTAGGGGCCACCCCTAGAATTGCACGCAGCTCATCATAGAACCAGCATGTATGGGGCTCTGACCCAGAGTGAACGTTTGCATCCTGTTTTTTGGTTGGCTTGCCTCAGCTCCTTAACTGTCACCTGGCACTGCTGTGTGTCCCTGTTGTAGCCTCTGTCCATCATGCCCTTGGAGATTTTAGCAAATATATTTATATTTGCAAATATATATAGAGTTCTGCCTGCACGGATTCTTCTCCCCATACAGCAAACAGATCCAGTACCTCCCGTTCAGTCCATGCTGGAGCAATTTTGCGATTCTGGGACTCCATGGTCACCTGTGCTGATGAACTCGCCATGCTGGCCAAACAGGAAATTAAATTCAAAAGTTCCTGGAGCGTTTCCTGTATACCTGGCCAGTGCATCTAGTTGAGAGTGCTGTCCAGAGCGATACCTTAGTGGAGCAATCTGGGAGAGCTCCCAGAGGCCAATACCGTCGAATTGCACTATCCCAAATTCAACCCAGCGAGGTTGGTTTTAGCACTAAACCCCTCACCGGGGAGGAGTACAGAAATTGATTTTTAAGAGCCCTTTAAGTCAACAAAACAGGCTTGGTCGTGTAGATGGGTGCCGGGTTAAATCGACCTAACGCTGCTAATTTTGACCTAAACCCGTAGTGTAGACCAGGGCTAAGTTTAAAGTCAGTAACTGTTTGGGTACAATGTCTCAATTTAAAAAATATATATATTTACAGGTCAGGCGGCTTCAACTTATAAAGAATGTTTGGAAAGTGCAACCTTGCTATGATACAGTATAATACCTACATCTCTGAACCACTCTCTGATGAAGGATAAGGTTAGTAGGAGCCAGAACCAACATGTGCATCTTGGTTTGTCTGACATAACTGTTAGATTTCCTCAAGTCTATGATGGGACTAAGGTAGTCTCTTTTTAGATGTAGTACTTTTAATACAAATGTTTCTCTCTCTTCTCTTTGGCTACTCATTGTACAGCTCCCATCACCAACAAACGAACAAGTAGTAAGAGAAATAGGAGAAAATGATGAGTGGATGGTAATTACATTTCCTCCTGAAGCATCTTCCGTTAAGTCTTTTTTTTTTTTTTTTTTTTGGGCTGGCAAAACTCAGTCTTCAGCGGGAGGAGGGGTTAAGAAAGTACCCAGTGGAAGATACTGGGTCTTCCACTTGTTAAAGAAGCCACCTTACAAAAAAGAATAACACTTCCTAGTAAATGCATATTCATCATAATACTACTATGAAAATCCATTGTAGAGAATTAATTCATCTTTAGTGGAAACATGTGACATGCCTCTTGTCAGTTTTACTGCCCATTCCTCCCTTCCCTCGCCTAAATGTCAGAACATGAGTCCTTACTGATTTACATAAACTTAAGATAAACTACATATAGTTATAACTCAGACATACACAAAGGAGATGTAATGCAATATCTAGTTATGCTCCAATGCTATATGTCTTGAGTAGTTGTAGTATGTTAAAAGGTGAGAGTGCAATAAAGGTAAATAGCATTGTGCATTATTTCCTGTAATTTATTGTGGAAGACACACGAGATACTATCTCCTGAAGTTAAGCTTACAAAGTAAGTCTTCATTTTTCCAAGTCATGCCCACTTAACTATGATTCTGTAAAACGGGTTATAGCAATATAAATAATGCCATCCAAGATCCCAAGGATTAAGTTCTGCTTGTTCAAAAGTGACATGGTAAGTATGATAAAAAAGTAAACAGTTTCATAGTTTAAGAGCCACTTGATTTTCAGTCAGCTGTTTGTGGTCAGGATGTTCTGCTTCTGGTATTAACTAAACTCATTTATTTCCTCTTCAAAATGAATCTTAAAATATTTAAATTAAACCAAAATCTTCATATTCTGAAGATTTGTTAGAAGTCCAAGTTGTCAAGATAGAGATCAGTATCTCACTGATAAAAACATATACTCAAAATTAAAGTTAACAAACCACATATACAAGTTTAAGAATGATTTTAATATTAATAAAATAATGTAATATAAAGTAGTTGTCTCAGAACAATTCCTCAGCTACTTGTGTTACAACATAGCACCAGGATTACTTTCCAGTGCGAAAAAAGTAGCTGATCTGATTTACAAATATTTTTCCCCATCAATATTATATATCCCAAGAAAGATTTCCCACCTCTTTGAAGTTTATATATCTTCACTATTTGGCTTATGGTTACAGAAGTACATATTTAAGGTGAAAGTTAATTTGTATTTCAAATCAGCTTGGCACTATACTGTAGGTTAAGTTTTATGCTGCAGTACTACTGTATGAATAACACTTGACTTGAATAACCAGAACTGCGGATGAAAAAAAAAAAAAAAAAAAAAAAAAAAATCTTTGGAACTTTGGTTCTAGGGGAATGTGATACTTTTGACAGCATCGCGAAAAAGATGGCCAAACTTATTTATAGAACAATTTAAGTAGCATCTAAAATTAAAGAAGCCTTATACAGTAGAAATTGTTAGGCAATCAATAAGGTTTGAATATGGGAACAGTAACACTAAAGGATGACTCAAAGATGCTTGGAAATAATACTGTTTGGTAAAGTTGCCCAGCTGGGAATAAAATTTATTGGCTGGATTAATCAATTTGTCAGGGAAAAGCAATGTTGCTGTTTACGTATCAGTACAAAAATATTCACTAAGCTAGCTGACAATTTATAAAACTGTATGATGAAAGCAATATTGGAGGCAGTTGACCAATGCAGACTTTTAAGGCCTGTATGTTTAGCCTTTCACACTTAGTCTTCACATATGAAGACTTTAACCTATTTTAATTCTTTATTCATAGTAACATGCCAGCTTTGCCTGCCACGGTTTACCTTAGTACATATTTGGAACAGTCTCAAGTATGTTCATTCAAGAATCATTAGAGACAGAAGGAACCCCTTGCAAGTGTCACTCTTCTCTGGGGCTATTGGGTTTTTCTGGGTAAGGATTGCCTATTTGAATAGACAATTCAGAAAACTGTGAGCCAATATTTCTGTATGTATAGACTGCTACACAAGTAGTTTTAAACCACATTTTCTCTGGCTATTAACAATTAGATGCCCTGCCCCCCCTTGACCTCAAATATGAAAGGTTTAGAACAGTTGTTTTCCATCTGTGGTCCATGAACCTATGGGGGGCCACAGACTATATCTCAGATTTCCAAAGGGGGCCGAACCTCAAAAAAAAAAAAAAAAGTTTGAATGGAGTCTGCAAATGAAAAAAGGTTGAAAATCACTGGTTTAGGGCAATAAAAACCTGTACTCATTTAGTCATTTATGGATCAAGACTGAAATGAACTAGAGACATAGCTTTACAACTGGAAGTCGGTTGTTAGCTCTTGCTGTACATCACCCATGCAATTCTTACTTTACAACTCAAGTCTATTGCCTGCTTAGTGATATTTTTACTAATTCTACTCTAAGGCAGCACATCTCCCTTTGATGTTATACTTGCTTAACACAGTATTAACATTTCAGAACTGAATTTTGGATTATTTTAGAAAGAAAAGCCCCAGGGGGGAAAAAAAAACCCTAAGCTTTTACATGGATGAATTCTTGAGAGTCAAATAAAACCAAAAGTTGTCAATATTTCCTTTGGTGAAAATCATGGACACAGTTTTCATGTACAAGACCAAGAAAAGCAGGTTGATGACAGCTAAAGTCACCGATTTACTGCTATCAAACAACATCAGAGATATACTCCCCTTCTTTGCTATCACTTACCTGCTAAGTTCTAAGGATCCCCAAATGGCAATGGCTCAAGAATTTTAAAATAGAATAGCAGCACTAACATAGTATGCAAGGGTGGGAAGGGGTAGTAGGGATTAAGTATGTAGAGCCACTTCAAGTTAATTATAAATTTTAAATCAATTTAAGATTTAAAAAGAAAATTATTGAGTGTGGATTTAATATTCATACAAGTGATGTGAATGCAAACTTACCAGCACAGCTTTGACAATACATCTCAGTCCTTATGTGCAATATACTCTGCGGTTCTATATCTGAAAGACAGGTCTCCTATTCCATAGGTTTTCATTCTCATCTCCCACAGAAAGATGATCTAACCCAGGGGTCGGCAACCTTTCAGAAGTGGTGTGCCAAGTCTTCATTTATTCACTCTAATTTAAGGTTTCGCATGCCAGTCATACATTGTAACGTTTTTAGAAAGTCTCTTTCTATAAGTCTATAATATATAACTAAACTATTGTTGTATGTAAAGTAAATAAGGTTTTTAAAATGTTTAAGAAGCTTCATTTAAAATTAAATTAAAATGCAGAGCTCCCTGGACCAGTGGCCAGGACCCAGGCAGCGAGAGTGCCACTGAAAATCAGCTCATGTGCCGCCTTCAGCATGCGTGCCCTAGGTTGCCTACCCGACCTAGCCCATGGTCTGAGGTTATTTTTAAGAAGCTACCCTAAGCCACTGTTCAAGTGCCCATAATGATAATTTGGGGAATTTATATATAGCTTATGAATTCTGTTTGATAGACTGTGTGTGCAAGGTGGTGAAGTCCATTTTGAATGTGGGGCTTGCCGCCTTCTCCTGTTTTACCTCCATTTTGGACTGAAATTCAAGTATGACAATGGAGTGAACCTGAAGAAGTTCAATTTGAATTTGACCACCTAGGAACAATAGGAAGGTTGTATCCTTTGGGAAGCAAATTTCTCTAACTTTTCTGTAGGGTTTGGGGCCTGGAATTTTCTCTCAGAGGCAGAACATCGGAACCAGACATTTGTGTTAGGATTTATAAACAAGAAATTCATAGGGTGAGTGAGAGGAACAAAAGGGGAGTAAAGTTCTGACATAGGGAAGTGATTTTAACTGTGGAACCAGCCAACGGCAAAGCACGCTGACCTGTAGAAGACAGACTCCATGATTCAAAAAAAGCTATAATCCACAGAAGAATCCTGGACACTGTAAAGGACTTGGACTTAAGCCCAGAGAAAGCTCCTAAAGGATAAGGAAACTGAGGCAGGGAAATGAATGAGAGATTTTATTATTTTTGTCTCACTCTAATGTAATTATACTTAAACCATTGCAAAACCCGTGTTTTACATACTATACCTATTACACATCACCAAAGAGGTGAACTATAAACCCAGGTTGGAACTCTGGTACAACATACGGTGCAGCCAGTAGACAATCAACACTGGTCCTGAGGCAGCTGGGCAAGGTGGTCCCATTTCTGTGAAAGGGTAACAGTCTGTGCCCAAGAAGTGCACCGGGAGACCAAGGAAAAAGACAGGGATGCCACCTACTCAGTTCAAAGGAAGATTAAGAGCTCAACAAGGTCCAGTGTGGAAGGACACAAATAGCCTGGTCAGTCTCCAGACAGTGGCAGCTCTACCAAAGCTGAGATATGAGGTAAGTGATTTAAAAAAAAAAAAAAAAAAGAGGCATCAGTACAACACAAGCTAAGAAAAAAATTAATTGAATTGCTGAAAGTACAACAGACTTATACATCAATGGCCATGTTCTATTGCTGGCTAAGACTCAGGCTGTGTAATAAGTTTACCTTTGATTTTTAGTCACCTCAGTTTTCTAATGAGTTGATTACCTGCAACTAACAGAAAAACTTGGATCCACTTTGGTTTAAGTGCTGAACATATTTAGGAGCCTAACTTCAGGCACCCACATTTTGGAGTGTTTACATTTCCAGTTTGGTGCACACAGTTTTCAACGAAAGTTTCAGGGGATTAATGCCAGGCGGGGAAGGGGCTAGGGGAAAATCAGGGCACAAGTGCATAAAGACTTACTCAACAAGTTTATCAATGGGTAAAAAACTACTGGAATCATTGCCCAACTAAGACTTTCAGAAATCTTAGGTACAAAGGCTATTGGGAGGAACTTGTATGGGCTGAATTAGCCACTAGGGGGAACCAGAGCAACTGTAGAAATGATCATATTTCAAATTTAATTAAGTAGTTTAGACGTCTTAATTGGGAACACAAACATCCATTAGAATTAACCTGCACATTATCTGCATATTTATTCCCAAGTACAAAGTGCAAGTTGCAATAAACCATTTATTGTTACAGAAAGCTTATGTTTTGTATTCTACAAACACAATTAACAGAAAAAAGTAATTACATTAAGAACAGTAATAAACTTTTAGTACATAGTTTTTACACAGAATATTACAGAAAGATTTCCTGAATTATTATTATTATTTTTTTTTAGAATTTTACAGTTAGTAAACTAAGCACTTTGTCATACAATGCAACATTTATCGGCACCTTCGAAAGGAGTAAAGCAAGATTTATTTTAACTGTTGGTACATTTATAAGATCCACCCCACATTCACATGACTTTTAAAGAAAATGTTAAATGTGTGATTTAAGTATATAGGGTGTGCTGAAAATCAGAAATTGCTACACACTGGGGGAAAATGTAGCTTTGAAAGGTGCCCATTTAAAACAATTAAAACAACCTTTAGGAATTTAACAACATTAGTATTTATTGTTCTCTCTATCTTCCCTTCCATCAGTCCAGTGTCACAATAGTTTATTCACTAGAGAAATATGCAGTCCTACTCGGCTTATATCTGTATTTATTATATAGCTTCACAGGATGTCTATAGTCAACTCTAGTCATTCTGAACTGAGCTACACTTTTGGAAACCCAAAGCAACTAATGATTAGGGTCTTAACTAAAATTCAGCATGAGACAACATTTTGGGTCAAGTTACCAAAGAGAATTTATTTTTGTGGCACTTCTGAGGTTAACCAAATAGGGATGGTGAGAACCCTGCATAATAGAAGCCATAATATTAATAATTGTTCATGAAACAGAAGGCAGATACACAGGTTTCTTAAAATTCAAAGTATACGTACATTAAAAATGGTACACTATGTATTCATTGCTTCACAACAGACTCTTTAAGGCAAGACTAAGTTTCCAGATTTGCTCTGGAAAAACAGTTTTATTGCTGAGGACATTGTGTTTCAGGAGTTGGTTTAGAAGACACATATAATGTAGTGTATGTTTTCTTCTCAGGCTTGATTGTTTTTTCACTCAGGTCTTCATTTTCCACAGTTTCAAGTCTGGATCCAGCTGTTAACCTACAGGCAAAGCATCCATTCTAAATACATATTTAATTAAAGACGAAAATCAAGGCTGAGGGTCTCATTTTAACTTAGATCAAGCACCAAAATGGAATACCAATTGCCCTATTCACAAGAGAAAGTGAGGTCAGCTAGTATTTTTACTACAAGATTTGAAAACATCAAAACTGTTTTGAATTCACATAGCAATGTTCCCCATCTTTACTTTGCCACTTTAAAAAGCTTTTGGTTTCCAATTTGTTTGATCTACTGAACCAGTTTGAAACTGATGATTGAAGATGGTAACTGGTTATCAGCATGGAAACAATATCATGCCATACGTGGAACAAAAAAAAAATGAACACAAGTCACACAGAAAAGCACAAGTTCCAGGAGAACACTACCTATCAGTTCCTGATTAGCACATTACATACGACCATATAGTGGCAAAGTTATAATTCAACTTTTGTATTGTAACAGACAAAAATATAGGGCCAAACTCTGTACAATTTAAATAGAAACTGGGAATGGCTGAGCCATTACAAACATTGAATCTATCTCCCCATGTAAGTACTCACACACTTCTTATCAAACTGTCTGTACTGGGCTATCTTGATCACTTCAAAAGTCCCCCCCCCCTTACTTAATTGGCCTCTCAGAGTTGGTAAGACAACTCCCACCTTTTCATGCTATCTATCTATGTTCCATTCTATGCATCCGAAGAAGTGGGCTGTAGCCCACAAAAGCTTATGCCCAAATAAATTTGTTAGTCTCTAAGGTGCCACAAGTACTCCAATTTCCATCCAGGCTCTCTGCTACAGTAGCCTCTGTCCTGATGGCCATGAACACCTTGAAAGCTCAGTCAGTTTTTATTGACTTATTTGGGCTCAAAGTTTATCATAATTTGCCAAAGCTATGTTTTTAATTTGCATGTAGTCTAAACGTGGGAGGGGGGGGGGGAGAGAATGTTGGCTGCCATGCTGTGAGGTGTAAGACCTCCATTAAGACACAGGTTCTCAGACTTCAAGCTACAACTACACAAGTTTTTAAACTGCATAATAACTAATTAAGCTAACGATTATAATTGATTTTTACAAGCTTGTCAACTTTCAGTACATCAGACATGTCATGTTGAGTCATATTGCTTGTAATCTATTTCCAACATATATAAGGGAATTATTCAGTTATTCTCCAATAGGTCTTTCCCATCATATGGCGCTGGCCCCTCATTTACTGCTGCTATATAGCCATTTTCAATGCAAATGGTTTTCCTATTATTTTTCCCCATGTAAACAAGTGCTGCAGTTGTCAGAGATCACTTGCCATGGAAAGGGAGGAACAGCATAAGATCCACACATTTGGGTAAGGAAATCTAATTCTGGGGACTTGAAAAGCTTTATTGGAACGTGAACCTGACTTCTAGAGTCCTCACCCGACCCCATCTATCTGCAAAACATCCCACTTAGTTTTCACACCAAATATAATGGCATAAAATTCTCACCAGTTGTGGTATGCTGCACACAAGTCCCTGAAAACACTCATTTCTCACCTTCAATAAGCCTCAAAACTGTAGGCCAAGAGCTAGGCTCCCTGTGTAATCTTTTCAAGTTAACAAAAGGAGAGATTTCTTATCTTACAGCAATTTGAATTTTTAGATGGTTTTTGTCCCCCCATAGGATGCAAGTGCTCATACGCTCTTGAAAGGAAAATGCAAAGTACTGCGCAGGTGTGGCCTGCAAGCACAACACTTTGTGATCCAAACAAGGGGATAATAGGCAGGTGCGAGCCCATCACCAGTCAGTTCCTTCACAGCAACGAACCAGAGACTCCATAGAGGGGAAGGAGGGAGGTGGAGCTCTCACAGGGACAAGTTACTGTAAGGTAAGTAACCTCTCTTTCTTCGAGTACATGTCTCTTTGGGCACTCCCCTATAGGAGACTCCCAAACAGTAATTCAAAAGGTGGTGGGTACTGGGAAGGTAAGTCAAGAACTGTTGAGAGAACTGCATCACCAAAGGCAGGGTTGTCTATGGAAGCAGGTAAGGTGGCATCAGGCTTGGCAAAGGTCTGAAGAGAAGACCAAGTTGCAGTCTTGCAGATTTCTCCTCTCGGAACATCTTTTAGTAGACATGGACTGAGCTCTAGTGGGGGACTGTGCCTCAATTATTTCCCAACAGGTCAAAATACAACCCAAAACTCACTTGGGCAACTACTGCAGAGAAATACATTGGCCCTTCATTCTTTCTGCAAATGAGGTTACTCACGATGTTCAGTAACTGAGGTTTTCCGAGATGGTTGTCCCTGCAGGTGCTACTCTTTAGGTGTCTTCACGCCCTGCACTTGTAATCGGAGATTTGTGGTAGCTGCACCCGGTTGGTCCGCGCATACGCCATTGCCATTTTGTGGTGCTCCGAGTGGTTACATAATGGTGCACAGTCAACCATCCCTCTGTTCCTTCTCTATCCTGGAGTTTCAAGCAGTTTCTCTAAAGGGAGAGGAGGAGAGAGGGCTTGTGGAGCACCCACAGGAATCACCATCTTGAAGAACCTCAGTTACAGCACAAGGTGAGTAACCTTTTCTTCTTCGAGGAGTGTCCCTGTGGGTGCTCCACTTTAGGTGACTGTTGAGCAGTGCCCTTCAGTGGGGGGGTGAGGGGGGGAGAAGAGGGGCTTCAGAGTTGCAGTATGTATGGCAGATAATACCTTGAGTCCAAAGCGAGTGTCCGAAGCTGATTGTTGCTCTAAGGCATGGTGTTTCGTGAATGCATGGGCTGATGCCTAAGTTTCTGCTCCGCAAATGTCAACAATAGGGACGTTATTGAGGAAGGCTACTGATGTCCAAAATAGAGTTCATTGGGACTGGTAGATGAGAGTTTTGATAACAGAGGTGGATACATCCTGATACCCACTTAGATAGTCTCTATTTTGCGATAGAACAATAGGAGAAGCTGTTATAGCAACAAATAGTCTTGGAGATTTTCTAAATGGTTTTGTTCTTTCAATGTAGAAAGCTAGAGCTCGATGAATGAACAGCGTGTGGGAGTGATGCCTCCCTTCCGTTTGCATCTGGTTTGGGAAAAAACACAGATAAGTAGATAGGCTGATTCAGATGAAGAGGGGGAGGAGATTTTGGGTAGGGATTTGGGGAGTGGTCTTAAGGAAACTTTGTTTTTAAAGAAAGTTGTGTATGGGGTGTATGCCAGTAATGCCCCTAGTTCTCCCAGCCTTCTGGGGGATGTAATGGCAAGAAGTAAGGCCACCTTCATGGATAAGTGGAGGAGTGAGTATATGGCGAGTGGCTCAAATGGTTTTCCCATAAGCCCATGTAGGACAAGTTTGAGCTCCCACATGGGCAAAGGGTTCCTGATTGTGGGGTAGGCATTCTCAATGCCCTTAAAAAAGCGTTTAATCATCGGGTGGGTAAATATAGTGGCTCAATCCACTTTGTCATAGAAAAAGGTAATAGCTGCCAAGTGTACCTTGATGAAGCTTGTGGAGAGCCCCGTTTTTTTAAATTATAGTATGTAGTCCAGGACCCTTGGTAGAGGGCAAGATGTTGGTAAGATCTGTTTATCTTGACACCAAACACTGAATCATTTCCACTTACGGATATAGGTCTTCCTTGTACTCACTCTCCGACTGTTCATTAAATATCTTTTACTTCATCTGAACAGGCCTCCTCAACCACAGTCAGCCATGGAGTAACCAGGCTGTGAAGTAGAGTGGCAGACATGTCCTGCATATTGTGATAGAAGGTGAGGTACTAGGGGAAGGGTTCGAGGCGGGCTCACCGCCATCTCAAGGAGATATGGAAACCATGTTTGTCTGGGCCATGTAGGAGCTATCAGAAGGACACTGGATTTGTCCTCCTTGGTCTTGTGAATGACCTGGTTTAGGAGTGGGGTCAGAGGGAATGCATACATCAGTGGCATATCCCATTAGATGAGGAAATAATCACCTAGGGAGCAGTGTCCCAATCCCACTCTGGGGCAATATTGTGGGCACTTGGTATTCTGTGCTGTTGTAAAGAGGTCTATGGTGGGAAATCCTCAGTTTGAATATGGCATGTAGAATTCCAAGATCCATCTCCCATTCGTGGGTTTGTGAGAACTCTGCTTAGGGCATCTGCTGTTGTGTTCTGAAATCTCAGAAGGTAGGATGCTGATATGTTGACGTGGTTGTTGATGCACCAATTCCAAAAAGTTGTATTGCCTCTGTGCATAGGGAGTATGATTGTGCTACCCCCTTGGCGGTTTATGTAAAACATGCATGGTATATTGTCCATGAGGATCCTGATGGCTGTGTTTTTAATTAGAGGTAGCAAGTGATTGCATGCATTTCAAATGGGACTCCTGTACAAACGTTCTTTGGTTGTGTTCACCATTTTACTCTGTGTGGTGTCTATTTAGAGAGTGCCGCCATGAGAGCTAGAACTTTGGAAAAAACCTTGGAGCGGAGGACAGGCCGAAGGGTAATACTTTGTATTGGATCTGTTTATCTTGACACCAAACACTTTGTATTGTTACCCTAGGGTGAACCTCAGGAATCTTCTGTATGACGGGTGGATGGTAATATGAGCCCTGCAGATCGAGAGACAATCTCCCTTCTCTAACGCTGGAATTATTGTAGATAGTGCTACTATTTTGAAACACTGTGTTCTTACGAATTTGTTGAGTTTCTGTAGATCTGGGATGGATCTCCACCTGCCACCGCCCCCTCCCGCCCCGGTGTTGCAATGCAGGTTCCTTGGCACCGAGTTGTACGAAGTGATTTATTTCCTGTTGCAGCAGGTGCTCGTGAGAGGAGTCTCTGAAGAAGGATGGGGGGGGGGCAGGAGGAGACTGGATAGGTGGAATAGAGGTAAAGGGGATGGAGTAACCCTTTTGGATAAATTTCTAAAACCCATCTCTCTGTTGTGATGATGTTCCAGACTTGGTAAAATCGTGACAAGCTATCTCTGAATTGACAAGAGACTATTTCTGTTTCTGGAGTTAGAGAGCATGGGGGTCTTGTGCCCTTGATCACACCTTGAAAATTGTTGTCTGGAGTGGACTGCTGAGATGTCGAGGGTTGATCTTAGTTTTGCCGACATCTTTGTTTATGCAGTTAATCATACTGCTTGTGGGGTTGCGAGTACAGCGTTAAGCAGAATCTTTGTGTACAATACCTGCCCTGTTTCTTTTTATTTGCAGGTGTATAGTTTCCACAGAGATTTTAAGGTTGCCCTTGAGTCCTTGAGGGTGTGACAGGACTCATCTGTTTTGGCCACAAACAACTTTGGGCCTTCAAAGAGCAGATCCTCCACTGTCGACTGGAATTCCCTGGGAAAGCCGGAGAGATGTAACCAAGATGCACAGCGCATGACCACACGTTGCTATTGATTGTGCAGCCATGTCTGCAGAATCCAGTGAGGCCTGTAGTGCTGCCCTGGCGATGAGGTGGCCTTCTGACTTTAAACTGTTCCTTCCTCTCATCTGGCAAATGGTCAATATGTTCAGATATCTTTGAAAATACAGTGTGAGTGTACCTGGGTAGTAAAGATGCACAGTTTGCTTTGCGGAACTGTAGCGTGCCAGACGAATATGCTTTGCGACTGAAGAGGTCTAGCCTCTTTCAGTCCTTGTTGTAAGGAGTTGTTCTAGCTTGGTGCTGATTCCCCCCTTACATTAACAGCCTCCACTACCAGAGAATTTGGTGTGGGGTGTGTAAAAAGGAATTCAGAGCCTTTGGATGGAATGTAGTATTTCTTATCAGATCTTTTGCAAGAAGGTGGCGCTATTGTGGGCATCTGCCAGATGGTTTTGGCAGGCCCCATAATAGCATCATTGATTGGCAATGCAATCTTGGAAGAGGTGGATATCTGGAGTATATCCAACAGATTGTACTGCGACTCTGGTAGCTCCTCCTGAGGTATGTCCAGAGATTCTGCTCCTCTCTTAAAAAGGTCCTGGAACTGCTTGAAGTTGTTGCTGTGGTGGGGGAATTATTGTTTCGTCTGGTGACAAAGACGACAGGTTAGCTGGTGGTAGGGCTTCCTGATCTGAATTTCTCTGTTTCCTCTGCCCTTCCCTCATGTGTGTCTGGAGATGGTGGTGGCGGCGACTGCGGAGCTGTAGATCTTGATGGGATAGGAGGTCTGCGATGTTGGGCCCCGTATTATGCCCACAGGTCCCAATAAGGCCAGTTGGGAAAGAACGGCATCGGAGGCAGAGCCCATATGTGCCCAGACCAAGAGCACTCATCTGCAGGGTAATTCGATTGGTGGGATGGCCCCGGTTTGGGTGAGGAGGTGTGTAAAATCTCCTCTGTCTTCCTTATCCTTATTGCTTGACAGAGGTGGAGCTGAGCGTGGTGAAGTTGACAGTGGACTCAGTACCGACCAGGTTGGAGTGCTGTCGGTACTGAAGAGCGGCAATTCAGGGGTTGAGGATTCCCGCAGATCTGACTGCCATAAGAATTGGTGCGGTACTGATGGCATCGGTGTCAACGTCAGCGTTGCAGCCATACACATTACAGGTGTCGGTGCTGAGGGTTTTATGCCAAGCTGTGCAGGCACCACAGGTGGTGTCACTGTGCTGCTTGGTGCTGAGCACCTCTTCGGTTCCGTTGGTGCTGATGTGGAGGGCTTTATTGTGCCCTCTGAGGCGCTGTTAGAGCTTGCCCGCTTTGGGTCCTTTGCTCTATGAGAGCTCCCAGTGCCGGAAGGACCTAGGGTCTCTGAGTCCGAAGTGCTTGGTGCATCGGTTCAAGATAGACTTGGCAGATGGGGATCGCTGCTTCTTGGCTGATTCCCTCTGAGTAGAAGTCTGAGCCCTCTTTTGTGTGGCCTTTTTAGGTAAGTGCTACTGGGGAGGGGCGGTAGGAGCAGGTCCTCTGTCAGAGATTGCTGATGGAGACTATTGGCCTGGAAGGGTCTGAGACTCAAGGTCCAAGGTCTCCATAATGAGCAATTTCAGTTGGAGATCCCTTGCCTTCCTGGTTCTGGCCATGAGGTTTTGGCAATGTGGACACTTTTGATAAATGTGTCTTGCCGAGACACCGGACGCACTGTGCGTGTCCGTCAGATACGGGGATAGAAAGTCTGCAAGTCAGACAGTTTGAAACCCAGTGATCCAGGCATGCCGGATTAGTCTGTCTCCAAAACGCAATAGGGGACAGTCTATGGGAGCCTAAACCTAGCTTCCTACTAAGGGTAGATACAGAGAAAAGAAGGGGAACATTTTTTTTTGGTAAAATAAATAAGATAAGGGATAACTATTTAACTGTTACTTATCCCACCACTAAAACTATCTAATGCTAGCCTCCCCATCTTTTCTGGACTTAAAACTATAAACCATCTTTTTTGGACCTGCCCTTACATCCCAGACAGACCTTGCATTTTGAGGGATATGGGAGTCCCCCAAACACCGCAGGCTACTTAAATGTCCATCAGTAGAGGGAAAAGACCTGTGGTAGGACTTAAACACATGTGCTAGGCATAAATTTTGTTCTGGCATAAAGGTCCAGAAGTAGGAGGGGGAAAAAAAAAATCCCTCTCCAGAAGCGCGCGCGCGCACACACACACACACACACACACACACAGAAAACAAAGTAAATAACTGGGAAACAAACAATAATGAATAAAGACTTCCACAAGGTGAAAATGGCAAGAAGCTGAAACAGCCAATAGCAAAGACTTTGTCTCAAGCTATAGGCGGCTGAGCAGGAACTGAGTGGTGGCTGGCTTGTACCTCTCTATATCTTCTTATAGATATGCATAACAGGAGATGTTGTTCTGTGCAGGCACAGGCCCATGAGCACTACTTTCCAGTCTCCAATCAAGAGCGCACGGGCAGATACTATGGTACCAAGGTGGATGCACTCATAGCAACATATACTCTAAGAACCATCTTACAAACTTCATGGTTGGGTAAGGAGTCTGTCCAGCTAGATTAATGAGCTTCATCTAAAAAAAGCAATTATGTTCCTGTAATACTGGGAGCTTTGCTTGCCAAGTATCTTCTTGCTAGCGCTCCTCTGCTTGATGGCTCCCACACCCCTCCTTCCCTTGATGTCCTCTGGACCACTACCTGCAAGTCCCTCAGGCAGTTTAACTTGTACATGAGCCCCTCTGACAGAGAATTCAAAGTGTGCTACTCTGCTCATTATCTCTTGATAATGATGTTTAGCCAGTGGTTTCTATAGTGTAAACAAACAGATGAACAGTAATTAATTAAAAATAAACAGTTAAACTATGCCTGAGCTTTTGTTTGACTCCACACATAATCCAAGCTCTCTCTCTCTCTCTCTCTCACACACACACACACACACACACTTAATAAAAAATGGCTGAGTTTTCTGACAAAAAATTGTTAGAAGGCCAAAACACACAGAAGGCCAATTAAAATCCAGTATGCTTACATTACAAATCCTGGTGAAACATTGCCAGAAACTTTTACAAGATTGTTATATGCCTCCATGAATAATAAATAGGGCCCTATCGAATTCACTGTCCATTTAGGTCAATTTCAGTCATAGGATTTTAAAAAATCGTAAATTTTATGATTTCAACTATTTAAATCAGAGCTGTCATGGTTTTGTAATTTTAGGGGTCCTAACTCATAAAGGATTGGCGAGGGGGGTATCAAGGTTATTGTGGGGAGGTTGTAGTACTGCTACTCTTAATTCTGTGCTGCTGCTGCTGGCTTCAGAACCGGGCACTGGAGAGCAGCGGCTGCTGGCCAGGAGCCCAGCTCTGAAGGCAGAGCCGCCACCAGCAGCAGCACAGAAGTAAGGACGGCATGGTATGTCTATAAATGCCTGATAAATGTCTATCAGGGATGGTCTAGACAGTATTTGGTCCTGCCATGCGGGCAGGGGACTGGACTCGATTACCTCTCGAGGTCCCTTCCAGTCCTAGAATCTATGAATCTATGGTATGGCATAGCTACCCTTACTTCTGCACTGCAGAGCTGGGCACTCAGTCAACAGCCACCACTCTCTGGTTGCCCAGATCTGAAAGCAGTGCAGAAGTAAGGGTGGCAACACTACAACCCCTCTAAAATAGCCTTGTGACCCTCATGCAACTCCCTTATCGGTCAAGACCCCCAATTTGAGAAATGCTGGTCTGCCCTGTGAAGTCTGTATAGAGTAAAAGCACACAAAAAAGACCGGATTTCACGCTCCGTGACGCATTTTTCATGACCGTGAATTTGGTAGAGCCCTAATAATAAAACGTCACATGTCTGCAAGTTTCAAGCTGCAACATCTTTCTGTACCATGTACCCAAGTCAAGAGTTCTGTTAAGACTATTTCTACCTTGAAGCAAACATCAACTTGCATCTTGTATGACTCAGATATTTTTTACACACACCCACCCACCTTATCAGGTAATTAAGCTTTTCACCTAAACAAAAATATATTAAGCCAACTGACAAGTCAGATATACAAACCCTCTCTACCTAACCATCATCAGTTCTTCTCCACCCTAAGGAAGTAAAAGGAGGATGGTATAGCAAGTATCTATAGGGAAAGTTAAGTGATCTCAACTCTGGTTATTGCTAAGTAAACTTCCTTTCTCCTTCACATTATTTCTTCTGCCAAGCCCCATTATAGTAAATCGTGAAACAAACAAGGAGATTATGGAAGAGAGCTGAGAAGTGATAACTAAGCAGAGAATGAAGGACTGTGTATTGCCAAATAGCATGCAATCTGGCTCCTACACAGAAAGATATTTCAGGAAAAAAGTCAATTTAAAACTTCAAGATGGAACATCACAAATTTCAAAGAACAGACACTGAGTAAAGCAGTTGCTCCTCCTCCTGGGGATCATGAGCTTAAACAGGCTTATAGAACTTTGCCAACAGGAATGAAAGCCTTGCTATTCTCTAATGAGTCTGTACTATGGGGTGCAGGGGGCACAATCAGGATAATCCAAAAGGAAGAGTTAAAATGAAATTAAAATAGCTGAGTCAGAACACTTTCCTCTTGCTTGGAAAGGAAAACCATGGAGAACAAACCAACATTTAATACTATAGAGGCCAAAAGCTTTAGAGTTTTGATTTTTCTTTTCTATATCTATGCGCTATCTAGGCCAACAAAGTGGTGCAGGAGAAATAAATCTTCCCATAAATTAGAAATTTTGCTTGATTTTATTTAGTCTTCATCCCTCCCCCCCCCCATCCTTTACTCCCCAAACCCTCCATTTGTCATACACACTTTCCTCCTTGGCTTTAACCTCCCTTCAAACCCACAGCTGACTTCTCTAATCCACCTTTTCACCCTCAAAAATGCTACACATTTTAACTGCCTTCCATTAACCCATGAATTATGGATGTTACTTTCTCCAAAGCCTGCTGATGCTACTTCATCAGTTAGTCATACGGGGCACCTCTTTCACATCCAGCTTTAAGTGTTTCCTTCCCTTCTAGATAAGGCAAGATGGCCCCAAAGGAGGCCCGAAACTCCAAAAGCCATTATAACCAATTTGACCCTCTCGGGCCTTTCCAATTTTTGACATTCCTGCTCATTCCTCCTCACCTTCCTCCTAGATGAGGGATGTGGAGTCAGTATTTAGGACTATTTACTTAAAATCAGTTGGACAATAAGCTCATAAGACTGTTTGGGAGGGGAGAAATTCTATTCTAACTACATTGAAAGCTCAAAATTGTGCCCCTCAAACCAAAACATTCAATATCTGAATTATACCACAGAAGCCAGAAGTGTGCATCCAATAATTACCTTTGAGTTCCTTATATTTCTTACAAGTTGTACATGCACTTAGCTGAACCTTTGTGACCTTTTCCCACATGCATTGAAACAGACAGTTGTCACCGTTTAATTTGTTATTAAGCCCACTCTCACCCATTAAAAAGGTACTTTAGTAACTAATGCCAACAAATAGCAGAACTAAGCATCATCTTCTAGCATTAAGTCCTTCTGCACTTCCTGGCCAATATCGGATTTTGTCTTACCGTATTCCCCTCTGTTCCTCTCATGACAGACTTGAGGCTACCTTGATTTTCTTCTCACCTAAGCCCTTTTCCATGCTTCTGCATATATGTAATTCCTCCAGGAACCCCACTTCCCAAGTCACAGCCCCATCATCATTCAAAGCATTCTTACCCCCAGTCCATTTAACCTACTAATTAAAATGGAACCTGCAAGTTCTTCCAACCCAGTGATGATGCAATGTTACACTGAGAAAGCTCAATGGGGGTATCTCTCTATTATTCATCAGATCTTCTCTGAATTTATATTTTAAAGCTTCTCTAAATAGTGTAAATATAAAACAGTAGTTATGAAGTGCAGTGAATGAGACTTGAGTTTTGCAAAAAAAAATTGTGATCGCACCATTTTAATTAAAAAGAAGAACAGGAGTACTTGTGGCACCTTAGAGACTAACAAATTTATTAGAGCATAAGCTTTCGTGGACTGCATCCGAAGAAGTGGGCTGTAGTCCACGAAAGCTTATGCTCTAATAAATTTGTTAGTCTCTAAGGTGCCACAAGTACTCCTGTTCTTCTTTTTGCGGATACAGACTAACACGGCTGTTACTCTGAAACTTACCATTTTAATTGCCTCTAATTACATCCACACAAGGAAGCAATAAAGAGGTTGCACAGGAATCTTTACTTCTAGCATTTCCTAACTTTGATCTCACAACCGTAACATTCATTCAGCATAGTTTTGTATCTGATTTCCATATGTTTTTTAAACAGTTTGTATTATGTTTGATTGTAGTATATATGGTTCCAATATAAAACATTATGCTGTACCATGAACAATGCTAAATGGAAGACTGAGAAAAAAAATATTTCAGAAACAAGTGAGGAGCGAAAAAAGGGGAAGTTTCTGCGGGGGACTATAAAGGAGACAGAGTCAACGTTAGAGGGAGTGGCTCACGTTCCTGCAGCAATTATTTTCTGGCAAACTAGCTTGCCCCATGGGGAGTTATATTCCATTCTAAGTTGAAAGACTGACGCAAGAACATGGTAAAAAGCAAAATAGTAAGGCAGCTGGACATCTCATGGAAAATGAACACTTTTAAAGGAAACTTAGCTTTTTTCCACTCAACATTCTATTCCACCCTCCTTCCAGAACGACTTCACTCAGCAATCTTCTCAACATGGCTACACTCTATTGTGTGCAGAATCTGACCTGAAATACTAGAGATAGCCAGCATTTTCTGATTATTTTTACTTACGTAGCTTTTTGACCTATCATTAGAGCTCAAATGTGTAATATTAGCCTTCAAGTGATTTCTATGTTCTCACACACGCTCCCACATGAGAATATTAGCTTGAACAAAAAAACAGAGCATCAGCAAACAGAAAACAGAGCATCAGCAAACAGAAAGTAGCATTCTTTTTACAAAGACAAAAAGGTTGGACCTCTGTACACAGTGCTAGGTGTCTATCAATCATGACTCAAATTTTGAATAAAAGTGAAATTTTTAGTAATTTTGACAAATATTAGTTTTCAAAACAAAAGTTGTGTTATTACATAGTCCATTAAAACATGACCTTAAATAGTAAAAAGACATTTGAAAGCTACTGGTAATCATTTTTTGATAAGTGAAAATTTTAGGTTATGTATTACTTTAAGGTCTCAAGTTTTCGTACTATTGGAATGCAATCCCTAAAGTCCTGCCATAGTTAGTTTTGTATGGCAGCCTCAAAGTACCCATGAAAAGAAGCCTCATTTGAAGCCTCAGCAAATGAAGTCTGATCTATCATGGTTAAGTTAAAGATATACAAATTGACACTGATATTTTGAATAATATAGTAAACGTTAAATATCAGTTATTCCCAAGATCCAGGTTCATGATTTTAAGAGTCATTTACATTAGCAATCATTTTAGCCTTTTTAAAGGGTTTTGAAAAGTTGAGTGTAGGCAGCCGGAACTGAGGAATTACACTGCATGCAACACTGAGAAAATAGATAAAGAAGTGGATAGCATAGTTCATGCAGCGAAAGAAAACAGATGCAGGTCTGCGCTGATTGCCATCAGCATACACACAAGATGACACTGACCTGGAGGCAGCTGGAGTTAGAGAGTTATTTCCATTTCTTTCACTTGAACCTTTGATGTTCTCTTTAATTTTAACTCTTTTCCTATCCTTCTCGGGTTCAGCCCTTTGTTCTGTTGCGGGAAGCGGAGTGATGTTCACTGGTGCTGCCACAAGTACATATTTTCTTTGAGGATCATCACTTGGATCCAAGTTTTTGGTACATATCTTTCTTTCTTCCTTATTTTGAGATGAAAAGTGAGTAGTTTTCTCTACTGTAGCATTTTTGCTATCTCCAGGTTCAGAAGTCATGTCCACTGGAATCTTCTCCCTCCTTTTTATGCTTTTAGGGATTTTAATTAATTCTAGAGAAGAATGATAGTTATATTTGTATACAAAGAAACATGTTGGTAATTGAAATAAACGTACATGTTCGTATAATTACTGAAACCAGCAAGATAGCATTGAATCTATTTAGGTGAGAATTTGTTTAATGCAGACCATCAAGATGTTTAGCTACCTCCATCAGCATGGAGCTATCAGACAGTGACTTTTTAGTAACATACATGTAGGAGTTCCAAAAGACTTTAATTGGTACCTCTGCTTTCGTCCTCTCACCTCTATTTTAAAACTTTCACCAAACCCTTTTAAGCAGATATACCTAACTTCACATACCTCCTTTTATGTTTTTTTGATTCTTTTGACATTTGGGCTGATGTCCTGGTAGCTAAAACATACTGATGACGTACTGCTCAAATAAAAGGCAGGTGCTTCTTTTAGGCAAAAGGAGCTACCTCAAACTGTACTCTATTTCCTAACTTTAGTTTCCTTTCTTCATGACCATGGACTTCTTCCACATTTGTTTCACTACACATCTGCCTATTATCTTTGCAGTACTCTTCATGTGGGCCATAGTTTCATCTCTAGGTGGGCAAGTGTGACCTCCCCGACCCTAGGGCTTTCCAATTCCCTAACTTTCAAAAATGCTGATTTTTTTTTTTTATGATTATGAAGAAGCGTGACACCAGTTTGTAGCCGCAAAAAGAACAGGAGTACTTATGGCGCGGTCACAATAGTGCAGCAATCCCACCATGCCCTCTAATCTAATCTTTCAGTGTACACATCTCAACTGCTCCAAGAAATGCATAGGAAGTTTGCAATTGTCCCAAGACAACTAAGAGAAAAAAAACTGAGGGTTATACAGAGATCAGCATACCCGGCAGCTTGAAGCTAATGGAAATTTAGAAATAATCACAACAGTTCTCATTCACACTGAACTAGGCTTTGCTCCACTGCTGAAACAAGACAACAGTTACAGCTAAGCCTTTTTAGCTGTAAAACATTCTTGCAGGCAACAGAAAATAGAAAATATTACCAACGCTTCCTTTTTAGAGGCAGCATCTCGAACTGGCAGAGAGCTGAGCTTGCACTTCTCTTCCTGCCAGTACCTGAGATAGCTGACCTCTCTGTGGACTCTGGGACCCCTTCAAATTCCCGTTGTAGGATTAAATGTGAGCTGAACAATTAGCTGTATACACAAGCTTTGTAGTGGCCATACAGTAGCACTCAACAGGCTTCTCAGTGAGGCAGATTCTGGAAGAATTCACTCACAATAAGGAACTACTGTGGCATTCTGACTTCTCCCCAGTTTGAGCCAGCTTAGAGTATGAACAAGCACTGACATGGCAGCCTTGTCAGACTGAACCAGCACATACTCGTTTCTGGTAAGATTTTGTGAATTCAAGAGAGATTCAACCTGACCACCATTTTCTAGTGGAGGAGAAATGTTTTGTTCGCCAACTATGCCATACTGGGGGGGGGGGGGGAGAAGACATATAAAAAGGAAAGAGTTTAACAGGTAAACCCATTCAGTAAACAGCACCACAAAAGATTTCATACTCAGTGGATATGTCTATACAGTCCATGGGCAGTGAGCCTCCCACTCTGGCTCAACAGACTCTGGCTCAGGCTAGCACTCTAAAAATAGCCGTATAGACAGCTCTTTCAAGCTGTGACTCAGGCGGGAGCTTGGGCCTGAAGTGTAGGAAGGGGTGGGCTCCAACACAAAATTTGCCTTTAAAAGCTGGGATAATAATGCGCAAGGTTAGAGTGCTAAGCCACTGCTTTGTATGCATGGTTGTGGCAGATTCTCTCTAACAAAGGAGAAAGTTACATGGTCAACCCTCACTTTCAAAAACAAGTCTGAGCTGCTTCAGAGATCTCCAGAGTAATGTGTAGGCCAAGTGTCTTGGACTGGTAAAAATGTTCTATTCACTATTTGCTGTGAATTTCCATGTTTCAGTTTCAGAATTCTATAGCACAACTATATATACACACGCACACAGATTTCAGACTTGTTAAATTAAAAGTCAGTATACTAATTCAATATATTCATTTCAATAAAGCAATGTTTTAAAAATCACTTCCGTTCTGCAACTTACAAGACAGTGGGATGTTTTACAGTCACTTGTTTAAGTAGAGTGTTTATGGTCAGGTTGAAGGAATCTTTTTAGTTGGTTGAAAACTCAAGCCTCAACAAAAAAGTAGTTATAGCAAAAGAGGCTCAAGTATTTATTTTGTTCAACTTTATTAGTGATCAGAAATAGTTACCTTCAGGTTCGTACTTCATTTTCAGCTCGTCCAGCATAACTCGCAAGTTCATGTTCTCACTTTGGCATACCTGCAGTTGCCTCTCATTGGCAAAAAGCTTCCTTTCTACCTCCAGAACCCTCTGGCTCTCATATAAAGCTTTCATCCTCTGTAAGGATAGTTCGTTTCTCAAAGTTTCGGTCTCCTTACTGGGAAGGAAAAGGAATTGACCAGTTTGAAATTCACAAGGGTCAAATTAGGTAACAATTTACAGTGAGCTTTCAAAGCTAAAGTATTTGGTTTCTCAAACCCTCTTAGAACAATTAACTGCAATTGGAAGTCCAAATCCTCTAGGAAGCTTTGAAAAATCCCAACCCAAAGTTGAATTTTGAAATCTCTTCATTTCTCAAATAAGAAGAATAGTTTAATGGAGAACACAAGGTACTTGAACAAGCAGTTATGTAACACTGTAGTGAAAATTATACAATACAACTTTAATCTGAGAACCCTCCCTCCCAAATAACAACCTGTGCATGGACAAATACAATTTAGTTTTGTATTCAACTTCAGAGCCTGTATTTGCAATGTTTGGACTGGGAGTAGTCCATTTGAACTAAATACTGAAGACTGGGGGACAGATCTCTGGCTGATCTAAATTATCATAGCTCCACTGAAGCCGAGGCTTTGCTCCTCTGCATACAGTACCAAATTGGATCATTTTAGTAGAAGACTATACTGCTGTTATTCTGTATGATCAAACCTGGACTTCAAACCAGAAGGAAGTTCCCAATAATATTTTAGATACAATTTTCTCTTTAATTTGAAATAAGTGTGTAACATGTCACCTTAGACTGGGGGTGGCAATGGCATTAATTTATAAACAGCTAAGGATGAAAGTAAAGCCAAGGACCTCTAGAACTAAAATCCAAGACAATCAAAACTAAGAAAAACCTCTAGAGTAATAGTAAAAGCCACACAATGTCTTTCACAATCACATCAGTAATGTAGATTTCGGTTTCCTGGACCAAGAGAGACTAATATAAAAGGTTAACAAAACAAAGACAAAAATGAGCATTCTAGGTGTTAAAGAAGGGGCATGCTGAAGCCAGGCTGCAAAGGAATCCTAGAGGGCATTGTCCCTGGGGAGGCACTCTATGCCAATGAGATAAAAGGGCTTCAGTAACATGGAAGGGATCTGTAGCCCTATGGAGAGCAGAGGAGATTTTAAGATAAAAAACAGTTACCTACCTTTTTGTAACTGTTGTTCTTCAAGATGTGTTGTTCAAGTCCATTCCAAGCAGGTATGTGCGTGCCGCGAGTGCATGCCAGCCAGAAGATTTTCCCCTAGCAGCGTCCGTGGGGTCGGCGTTGGCGCCCCCTGGATTGGCGCCTCCATGGCACCCTATATAGGGGCCCACCGACCCTCCACCCCCTCACTTCCATCTTGCTGGCACTCCAACAGAGGGGCAGGAGGGTGGGTACTGGAATGGACATGAACACCACATCTCGAAGAACAAGAGTTACAAAAAGGTAGGTATCGTTTTTTCGAGTGATTGTTCATGTCCATTCCAAGCAGATGACTCACAAGCCTGATCTTAGGCGGTGGGGTCGGTGTTCACTGCGGACTGGAGCACTGCGCAGCCAAAGGCTGCATCATCTCTGGCCTGGTGTATGATGGCATAGTGCTATGTAAATGTGTGGATTGAGGACCACGTGGCAGCTCTGCATATTTCCTGTGTTGGGATCTGAGCCAGGAACGCCACGGAGGAGGCCTGTGCCCTTGTGGAGTGGGCGGTGATTGGCGGGGCAGGCACGTTAGCCCAACCGTAGCATTCTCGGATGCAGGCCGTGATCCATGAGGAGATCCACTGTGATGAGACAGGGAGTCCCTTCATCCTGTCGGCCATGACAACAAAGAGTTCCGTTGACTTCCTGAACAGCTTGGTTCTTTCAATATAGAATGCCAGGGCCCTGACATCTAGGGAATGCAGCCTACACTCCGTGCTGGAGGAGTGTGGCTTAGGGTAGAACACAGGGAGAAAAATGTCTTGACCCATGTGGAATTGGGAGACCACCTTCGGAAAGAACGCCGGGCGTGGCCTGAGTTGGACTTTGTCTTTGTGGAAGACAGCGTATGGAAGCTCAGATGTCAGTGCTCTGAGTTCCGACACCTTCCTGGCCGAGGTGATAGCCACTAGGAATGCGACCTTATATGAGAGAGATAGCAGAGAGCACGTAGCCAGGGGCTCGAAGGGGGGCCCTGTGAGGACAGAAAGGACCAAATTGAGGTCCCAAGTCAGTGCTGGTTGCAGAGTATGCGGAAACAGTCTGTCCAGGCCCCTGAGGATGCGACCAACCAATGGGTTCGCGAAAACTGAACCACCTTCCACTCCTGGGTGGAACGCTGAGACAGCCGCCAAGTGGACCCGAACCGAAGAGAGGGAAAGTCCTAGCTGTCTCAAATGAAGCCAGTAGTCCAGGATAAGAGGGATCGGGGCGAGCAATGGAGCCTGTCCCTGCTGTTCGGCCCAGATGGAGAGGCGCTTCCACTTGACCATGTACGTGGCCCTGGTGGAGGGTTTTCTGCTACCGAGAAGGACTTGCCTGACCTGCTGAGAGCATTGCATCTCCACAGGGTTTAGCCATGGAGCATCCAGGCTGTGAGGTGGAGCGACTCCAGGTTCAGGTGGCGGAGATGGCCCCGATCCTGCAAGATCGAGTCTGGGTCAGGGGCAGCGTGAGGGGCGCCCGTGTGGACATGTGCAGGAGCGACGTGTACCAGTGTTGGCGCTATCAGGATGACACGAGCATGATCTCTGCGGATCTTGGAGTACCCTGTGAATCATGGGAATCGGGGGGAAGGCGTAAAGCAGGCCGCCTTCCCATGAGAGGAGGAAGGCATCCGTCAGGGATCCTGGACTGCGCCCCATGAGAGGGCAGAAACGTCGACACTTCCTGTTTTCTCTCAAGGCAAAACAGGTCTATCTGGGGATAGCCCCAGAAACAGAAAATTGAGCATACTATATCCTGGCGAAGGGACCACTCGTGACCATGGAACGAGCGGCTGAGGGAGTCCGCCAAACCGTTCTGTTCCCCCAGGAAGTAGGATGCCATCAGGTGAATTGAGTTCTGTACACAAAAGTCCCATAACACAAGGGCTTCCCAGCACAGGAGCGAGCACCCCCGTTTGTTGATCTAGAACATCGCTGATGTATTGTCCCTGAGGACTGAAATGCACCTGCCCACCAGGTGAGATTTGAAGGTCAGACAGGCTAGACGCACCGCCTTTAGCTCCCTGACGTTGATGTGTAAGGAAAGGTCCTCTTGGGTCCTGAGGTTCCCCAGATGCACCCCACATCCCATGCGTCTGTTACCAAGGATAGGGAGGGCTGGGGGCTGGCGAAGGGTACTCCCACGCAGACCTCCTGCAGGTTGAGCCACCACTGGAGGGAATCCAGCACCGTCTGGGGGAGCATCAGAGTCTAGGACGTCCCTGGCCGGCAGGTATACGGTCGCTAACCAGGCCTGGAGAGGGCGCAGCCAGAGCCTGGCGGGGCTCACCACATATGTGCACGCAGCCATATGACCCATTAACTTGAGGCAGTTTCATGCTGTGGTGGTCGGGAAGCGTTGGAGACCGAGAAGGATTTCGGACATGGACCAGAACCTGGACTCCAGCAGGTACGCTCTGGCGTGTGTCAAGTCCAGAACTGCCCCTATAATTTCTATTCTCTGGGTGGGGGATAGGGTGGACTTGGCCTCGTTCAGCAGGAGGCCGAGCTCGAGGAAGGTCCGTATGATGAAGACCGCCTGAGCCACCACCTGTGCCTTGGCACGGCCCTTGATGAGCCAATCGTCCAGGTAGGGGAACACCTGAATCCCCTGCTTGCGCAGGAAGGCTGCCGTGACTGCCATGCACTTTGTGAAGACCCTCAGGGCTGCTGACAGGCCAAAAGGCAGAACCGTGAACTGAAGATAGTCATTGCCCATGACGAATCTGAGGTAACGCCTGTGTTGGGGGATTATTGCAATATGAAAATACACGTCCTTCAAGTCAAGGGCGGCATACCCGTCCCCTGGATCCATGGAGGGAATGAGAGGACAGGGAGATCATGCGGAACCTGAGCTTCTTTACAAACTTATTCAGACGCCGCAAGCCCAGAATAGGTCTGAGGCCCCCTTTCGCCTTCGGTATTAGGAAATACTGGGAGTAGAAGCCCCTGCCCCTGAGCAACTTCCTCCACTGCCCCTGCTACGAGGAGGGACTGCACTTCCTGAATTAGAAGTTGCTCGTGAGAGGGGTCCCTGAAGAGGGATGGGGAAGGGGGTTGGTGGGGCGGGAGGGAGGAGAACTAGATAGAATATCCCCTGTCTGCCGTGTGAAGCACCCAACTATCCAATGTTATTTGGGACCAGGCACGATAGAAGGGGGACAGACGTGACAAAAAGGTAGGGTTGGTAGGATCCAGAGTCCTGACTGGTAGGTTGGCCCTGACTGTACCCTCAAATTGGGGGTCTAGGCCCCGATGGGGGCCTTGGCTGACCAGATGACTGGCCGGGGGCTGTTGTTGCCTCCTTCTGCTGTTCCTGCCCCGCCTACGCAAGGCATCCGTGCGGTGCTGAGGCTAGTAAGGTCACGGAGCCAGTTGCAGCCTGAACTGCCTACATTGGGTTACTGGGGTGTGTAATCCCAGCGAGTGAAGGGTAGCCCTTGAGTCCTTTAGGCTATGTAGCCTCTTGTCCATCTTTTCGGAGAAAAGCATGGGCCCTTCGAAGGGGAGGTCCTAGATGGTCTGTTGGACCTCATGTGGAAGGCTTGAGACCTGAAGCTAGGCTCCCCGCCTCATAACCAGCCCGGTCACCAGTGTGCGGGAGGCTGCATCCGTCGCATCCAGGGCTGCTTGGAGGGATGCCCGGGAGATTAACTTCCCCTTCTCTACGAGAGCAGAAAAGTCTGTTTGCGATTCCTGGGGAAGGAGTTCAGCGAACTTAGACAATGCTGAGCATTTATTGTGTCCGTACCGGCTCACTATAGTTGGTTGGCTATACGTAATTGCAGTCCCCGTTGAGTACACCTTTCTGCCAAACAGATCCAACTTTTTGGCCTCCCTGTTCTTCGGTGCAGACTCTTGGAACCCTTGACGCTCCCTTTGGTTGGCCGCATCCATGACCAGAGAGTCCGGGGGAGGGTGGGCATACAGGTGGGCACGAGTAGCACCTCTATGTCTTTTTGGCCGTAGGGGCCAACGAAGCTGGCGTCTGACACCGAGCGTGGGATGTATCAGCTATCGTTTTGATCAACAGTAGGGCTACCCTGGATGGGAGCAAGGGGGCCAGGATGTCCACTACCGGATCCACATCCACCTTGATCTCCTTCGCTTGGATCGCCAGGCTCTGGGCTGCACGCTTAAGTAGTTGCTGAAGCACCCGGTTGTCCTCTAGTGCCGGTGCCGTTGAAGTTCCCGCGACCGCCTCATCCGGAGAGGAAGAGGAGGAGATCACCTGCGAAGGGCCTTCCTCTGTACCCTCAGTCTCTGCAGGGGCCAGAGGCTCATGGTACTGCGGTTGCGTGGCCGGTGCGGACGTGAGATGTGGCACCGCGGCTGGTACCGGAGTAGACACTGAACGACGAGGCGTGCTGGGCGGTGCCTACGGTGTCGGAACCAGGTCCCTGCCGATACCTATGACTAGGGGGTGCCGGACTTTGTTGTGGCACACCCCTATCGGATGGCAGTGCCAGTGGTGGAGCCACCAACGTCGAGGAGACCGATGCAGACCTTGAGCGAGGGCCGTACGCCTGTCCCATGGACTGATGGTAAGCCCAGGGAGTCCAGAATGCCACTGCTGCTGCCACTGTGGCGAGTAAGGTTGCTGGCTCGCCTGTGAAGCCGACCTCCTGCTCCTCAATCTACTGGAGTGGTAGGACTCCGCCTCCGAATCTGAGGTCTCCTAATAGGAGGACCTAGGGGAAGCAGTACCCACTGTTGCCGGGGAGTGGTGCCGCGGGGCTGGGGAATGCTCCTTCTACGCCAGTGCCGGTGGAGTGGTGCCGGGCGGGGACTGAGGTGACATCATGGCTGGCTTGCCCCTTGATTGTATTGGGGGTAGGGCCATGGTCAGCAGCTCTTTCCACCGGTGCAGAGAGGCCAGCACCGGAAGCTTAATAAGTCAGAGACCACCTCAAACACCTCCGGCATAGATGGGAGACACACGTCATCGCTGAGATCCGGGGATCTCGACCGGTCCGGACTCGACCGCACCCTCTCCGGGGCGGGAGTCAGAGCTATGGGAGGATGAGTTTGTGGCACGGCTTGTCCCCTTGCACTTGTGGATGCCACCGGCCTTTTAAGGTCCTGTTGGGGTGATCGGCCCCTCACCAGCCTCTTCTTTTTGGCGGGCACCGGAGATGATGATCACTGCCTTACGGAGGCCGATTATCTAAGTCCCGACTCTCTCCAGTGCCGGGACTTAGAGGTTTTGGACTGGGCCTCCTGCCTTGTTACCGGTGCCAGGGCGCTGCGCACCAAGGAAGAGGCGCTGGGCACCGGATCAACCGGCTCAGGGTCTGAGTGTGGCCGTAAGGCCGCCTCCATCAGGAGCACTTTGAGTCTCTGCTCTCTGTCCTTAAGAGTCCTGGGACAGATATTGCACTGGTCTCTCTGTCACTCTTCGGCATAAACTTCCCGCAGTCCTTGCAGAGTTTAAACCCTGGGGACCCGTGCATGCCCCAGCGGGGCGACGCGTACTTTGGGGGAAAGCCCCCCTCCCCCCAAACAACTATCAACCATCAACAACTAACTCTAATTCTAAACTAAGAGAGGAAACTATTATATACACTGAAACGGGACACTGCTATGCTTGCTGCAAGAGCAAGCAAAGTTCCACCTAGCCGTCACCGGCGCTAAGAAGAAACAGTGAGTGGAGGGTCAGCGGGCCCCTATATAAGACGCCATGGAGGAACTACTCCAGGGGGCACCAAGGCCGATCCCACGGACACTGCTAGGGGAAAATCTTCCGGCTGGCGTGCACGCCACGCGCACACACCTGCTTGGAAGGGACATGAACAAATCACTCGAAGAACTCATTATTACATCCTCTCTCAATATCAAGGGACAGGGCCATAAGCCTCTGATGACCTAAAGATTCCAATTTTGAGCACCCGGGATCCTTGTGCACTGAGATCAGAATACGTGTGGACAAACGAAGAAATGGCAGAGTGTAAGACAGCTGTAAATTAATTTAGATTACAAGTATTTTTTTAATCATTGTAAATACGTAAAATTCTATTTCTAGGCTTTAAACCCCCACACACTTACTTGGAGTTCTCAAGTTTCATTTGAAGCAGATCTGTATAATAGCCATCTTCAAATTCTCCACCGATTGAACTGCTACTAGAAGGTTTTGATTCTTTCATGTTCTCATATAAATTCTGATGCAAGGGAAGAGTTCAAAAAATTGTCAACTAGTATTTTTTTCAGAAGTGCATTAGTTCTATTCTATTTAGAGTTTTCACTGTTTCATCAAAATTTTAATACAACCGCTGCAGACAAAGCTACCTGCTAAGTAGTCTTTATAAAGGGATTTAAACTTGAGGTATCAAGAGCTTCATTTCATTTGAGTGTTTTCATCCAAAATTTTGTTTTAGAGAAGCAGACAGAACTGAAAAAGATCTTCCAGTCTCAAAGGTACACAAAAAGCCTTGATTAAAAATTTACCCGCCTTTTCCAGCATAGAGTAAGCTACCTGGACATTCTGTAGATTAGTGAACAACAGAATGAAAAAGTCTCCTTGTTGATACCAGAACTGGGACAATCACAGTATCAATTGTCCCTCGGATCCCCTTCTTCAGCTCTGTTAGGGCATCCACCAATGTTTCAAGCTTCTTAGCCCTCACTTTTCTTCAAGCAGGAACCTGTATCCCTGCTCCTCCACATTGAGTATTTAGGCTTCCAGCTGCCCTGCAAGCCAAAGCATTTATCCCAGCAGGTCTGACCTTAGTCTAGCCCTTGAAGTGTTCGTGTTCTCACACACACACAACCAGTGACCAGCTAGCCTTTACAAAGCAAAATACATTTACTTTAAAGGGGCAAGTGAGAAGGAGAAGAGGAGATTTTACCTCTGTATATGGTACTGCTGAGACAATAATGGAATATTGCATCCAGTTCTGGTGTCCAATTTTTTTCACTTTTTTAAATTAGAGGGTGCTGAGAAGAGCTACAAAAGTTATTCAAGGGCCAGAGAAAATGCTTCACAGTCAATGACTTATAAAGCTCTGTTTAGCTTATCAAAAAGATCGAGAATGACTTGATTACAGTGTACAAATACCTTCATGGGGAGAAAGATATAGGATACCGAAAGGCTCTAATTTAGTGAAAAAGGGATAACAAGAACCAAATAACTGGAAGCTAAAGCCGGACATATTCAAATTAGAAAAAACAGACATCTTTAAACAACGAGGGTAATTAGCTATTTGAAAAAGCTAACAAGAGTAGTAGCAGATATTCTATTTCTTTAAGTCAAGACTAGAAGCCTTTCTGGAAGATATGCTTTAGCCATACATATTATTGTGCTCAATACAGGTGCAACTGGATGAAATTTAATGATAGTCTATGATATGTAGGTGGTCAGACTAAGTGATAGAATGGTCCCTCTGGCCTTAAAATACAAGAATAAAAATTTGAGTTGTGTGACTCTTTAGGACTTAAAAGATGCACACAATAGTTGTAAAATGGAGACGGTTACCAACCTAAATAAGAGTTGTGAGCACCGTTGAGATTATATGGAATTACAAGTAAGAATTTATACTGAAAGCCTCCTTTCATATTTTGAAGAACTTATTTGTCCCACATTACGATAGTTAAACTTCTCAAGTTTCTTTTGTGAAATACGTACCTTACATTTCTCCAGTTGCCTCACTTTCATTAGAAGATCTTCTATTTCACCATTCTTTTGTTCTAACATTGACTGCAAGCGTTCTAGCTGCTCAAGTTCTGCCTGAGAACCTTTCATCTGAAGCAGCGTAGCCATTTGTAGCTAAACATCAAGCAAAAATCATACCAATGTTAAGACTCAAAGAAAAACCTTTCAGTACTCATATCCTTACCCAGGAAACTTTGGGGACTGCAGTCTTAACTCAGCAGCTGACATTCACCGCAATACTTTTTTAAATACTTTTCTACTCCTACAAGTACAGAAATGGCATTGAGTTATCTCATCATATTAAATATGCTCTTATACAATAAAGATGGATTTTTAATACTTGCTGGTCTATGCAACTCAACCTAGGCTGGTTTTCAAGTGTCATAACTGTCCTTATTGGGCATTACCTAATGACATTCTCCAAGGCTAGTTACACACTCAGTGACTCCTCTGTAAGCCCAGCTAAAATTTCATGAACAATTGTGTTGGTTATACACAAGAAAGCTATGAGATACTTTGTTTTGTATGGCTAAACAAAAACAAAGCAGTAAAAAGGAATCATCTAGTACACACAGGGAGCAGATCCAAGAAGATGCCTTTGTACAGTCATTTAGCCAGAGCAGTCAACAGTCAAATAAAATTCCATATACAGTCCACATGTTCAAAGAACAAACATTAATATCTACCACACCCATTTCTATTATAAGGCATATGAATAATTAAAAGATTGATTTCAGCTGTAGCCAGAGAGAACACTTAAATGTGGATTTAAGACAATGGATTCAACTGACTTGCTTTTGAAATGATTTTCAAAGTAACAGACAAAACACAAAAAAACAAAAAACAACAAGAAAAGCTTTCATCTGAAGTCTTTTGTTGTGTTATTTTATTAAATTAACATCTGCACCATCCAAAAAAATCTTCACTACATGCCCTATAAAGTCAGAAGGTCTGTCCTCTACATCCAAAAGACTCCAGTTTAATTTATATGCCTAATGTGCATATGTGAAGTACAATAAAAAAGAAGCAACATGCAATTAAGCAACACAGAATAGCAGCGTATATCCTCTATGTAAGAGCACAAGCTGAAAGTAATGCTATGGCAAAGGCATTATGAATTGTATTTCACTGATTTAGTAAAAGCAGCTTTAACAACCTCATACACAGTTAATATTGAACGAGACCGTATAGAAGTGATAGGGATAGAAATAAAGACTACATCCAAGCATGTATGTTACCAGAAGTAAAATATAGATGGATAAATGAAGTGCATTAACCCCTGAAGTCACTGAGGTCAAGTATATTCATCCTTAAGATTTGTAACAGACAAGAGCTGGTAAGTTTCTGCTTCTTCCTATTCCTTCCCCCTCCTCCTAATCCACCCAATGCTATCTCTCCCAACTCCTCTTTCCTGAGAGATGCTACTCTTACTCCTCCCAGCAGGCAGAAAGCTCATTTCACACTTCCTCTACTCATTTTAGAGTAGAGCCAGTCTGCACTGTCCGATTCTATGCCCCCAATACTGCTCCTCATGCTGATTGCCAGTCTAAGGAAGGGAAGGAATTGGCTGTGGGAAGCAATATTTCAGATGTGATAAAGTTATGGAAATCAACAACTTTCCACTACACTCAATGACTGGACCCACAGGAACAGGCTAGTCCTTAATACATTTGGAATTTATGTGGGGAGGGGAAAGAGGGTGGCAACAGTGGGTATCCACGCAGTGTAGGATGCTCCCAAAGCATGTAGTGACAATATGGATTTCCTCTTCCAGAGCTAGCCAATGCTAATCCAACTGAGGACTGTTAAACGTAGTACTGTTAGGCAAGAACTGAACAACATTACAATGCAGAGTGGAGTAGAAAGGAAACTGATAAGGAAAAAACTAACATGGCTAAAGGACAAGGAAATAAATCCATCTTGACAAAAGCAATGTTTGTCAGAAAAGGCATTTCGAATATTGGTAAGAAGCACAACAATTGGGGAAAACGATCACATTTTAAAACATGCGAACTGAGACAGTCACTATTCTTACCTTTCATATTTACATTTAGAATTTCATTTTTTGCTTTTTACTTATCTTTGCTGGGAAATGAACAATTCAGACATCAGGTGTCCAAAATGCAAAAATCAGTCAAAATCAAAACTAATATTTATAATAGTGAAATATCAGAAAGTCTTTTTGAAGGCTAGCTAGCCATTTTAGTTGCTCAAACGTTTGCTGGGAATACAGAGCAAGAAATTTCATCTCAGCTGTTCAACTGGGTGAATATATGCACCAGATGATTATCTTAAGTAAGCAGAACTTCTACAGTAAATCTTTTTCCAAGTCTTTTATCTTTTGGAAGAGGATTGTTTTAAACTTATTTCTGCATCCAGGTAATACTGTGGAGGGAGTGGAAGTTCCTATTCCACCCATAATCATCATCCCCACCATGGTAGTTGAGTCCTTTCTGTGCATCCAGCCCCACTCTTTCCCAACCCAAAATTGGCCCCTTCACCTTAAGATAATGCAAATGCTGGCTTCCAGGCTATCTTCAGAGTTTCTTGTGGACAACTTTCCCTTGGAGTTTTTCCTGCAAGATGGGACAACTATGTTCTAACTCAGGAGGGTGCACAATATTTGATGTTTAGATGTGATGATTTTAATTGACAAGCAAATTGGGAAAAAAAGTACTCAAGGCTTGAGGAAAGTATGACTTGTGAACTGTATGACTGAGTTGAGTATTGGGACAGGGATGACAGATCAGCAGAGCAAGAAAGCAATACACAGTAAAAGTAGCAGGATCAGAGGAAAAACCATGAAAACATGCTTAGTTCTTGGCATGACCTGCAATGCATAGGCAGCCAACATCATTATTGCCAACCTCTATTAAGGCCCAGAAGTAAATGCTTAGAGTACAAATAGATTCCAACATTAGGGCAAAAGGACAACTAATGAGTACTGGGGGTAAAACAAGGACAAAAATAGGATATTTTGCATGCTTTCAAAAATCTGTATTGAACGACTGACAGCAGAACAAAATAGCTACTACTAATGAAGTAGCTTTAGTCTAACGTTTGATTTCTTGGATGACTGATATTTAAGTTGCCAATAAAATATCCTTAACAATAAATTAAGTCTTCATGTGATACTAAACTGAACACACACAAAATCCTCAAACATATTCTGTTTGTTATTTTTGCATGAATACTACTTGTATGTTTTTTAACTATAGCCTGTGGAATCAAATTCCTAACCTGTTTTCTCAAGCAGTGTCTTGTCAGACCCCAAGGAAACCCTGGAGTATTACAATAATGGTCATACCTTCATTCTTTGCAATTGTTCTCTAGTGAATGCATGCTGTTTTTGTAGTGATTGATATTTTACTTTCACACTGATCAGCTGACGTTCCATTTCTGCCCTACGGTCCTCCACCTATAGAACATTGTTAACACATTATTACTATGGAAATCATAATGATGGTCAATTGGATTTTAAGATGTTTTTAAGATGTTAAGGTAAGAATATGAGGTTACAGTGATCACCAGTAACACTTCTGGAAGTGTGACTTCTCCAACAAAAAACACTTCATGTACCTCTAGGACATCTAAAATGAATAAGATATGGCCTTACTACCAGGAGCAAGGTCAATGGAGATTTTAGCCCCTTGTGCTATGGTTATACAAGTAAAGTAACTCCTAAAATCCCTTAGTAGTACTGTACACACTTGATTTCCTTACTGACATTAGTGCAAGTGGTCATGAAGTTTTTATATACCCAAAAATAGGTCTCATGCCAGTTACACTAATTTACGGAGAAGTTGGAACAGAACTACAACATGGTACTCCCATAAATGCCAGGTAAAAACATCTGATCCCCTTCAGCTGATTGGATTATCCGGTACTTGTATGTCTCAACTACTAAGCCAAACACAGGCAGGCTCCTACATGAGGTCAGACACATCAGTTAACTCCCCAAATACATTAGATAAGAACATCCAGCTGAATATTCCTTCCCAATTTATGGTTTTCATTTAGCTTATTATAGTAGCCAAAAGTACACCACCAACCCTCAATTTTTTCCAAAGTGGTCCATTTAGTTTTATTAACGTTGCTACCATACTTAACTCCCACACCACTTCAGAGATTAGAAACAGATGTCTACTACTCAGTCCCCACAAATAGCTCAACATGGTAGTCTTTGAAGAGAGAGTCATAGTTGATGACTCAGGAACACAAATACATCAGCATTTAGTGTGTAACTGAAGGTACAAATTTATAGTGATTGAAGTATTTATAGCTCCTCCCAATGAACACATTCTGCAATAATTGTGATATAACATACCTCTGCAAACAGAGAATTGCCTTTACTGGTAGGGTCCAAAGCCTGAACCAGTGCATGATCCAGCTGACCTTGAAGTGCCTGGTTAGCTTCACGAGCTTTCTAGATTAAAGCCAGAAAAACAAGGAGTCAGTAAAAAGTGTGTGTTTCTATTACAGGTCAGAACTATATAGAAATGTTTTCAAGACATGAGCTAAATGCCTCACTGTTGTTGCTGGAGCTTTACCATTCAGCTCAAGCCATTAGAAAAGTTCCGTAAAAATACTCCAGCAACTGATTATTAATAATAAGACAACTAATTTGATAAAACTGTAATTAAGGCAAGTATATCTAATTCTCCCTTTAGAGGAAAACAATCGATCAGTTTGTTATAAGCTGCACTCCAGTTTCTCAGGCTACCAGGGTGGATACAATGAGAGAAGATGCCAGCAGAAAGTTATCAGGTGATTAATTTTGCATTCTACATCAGTTTCTCTCCTCAAACACTACTGGGTAGTAGTAAGCACAGAGTAAGAAACAAGCAACGGGACAGGAAGAAGCAGCAGAATTGAAAGTATAGTAGAAAAAAGGTAGAAATGGGTATGCCTCCTATAAAGCCTGAGCTTTGCAATTTAAAAAATTAGGAACCAGTGGTAACTTCCCACTAGAGGATACCTCTACACTGGAATGGAAACCTACTCACTAAATCTTCCACATACACTTTCCTCACATTACTAGGGACCTTTTCCTTCTCTCTAAATAGTCGCCCAATTGCCAAACATACAAACTGAAGGATTTTAAACACCTTGCCTGCAGCAACTGGAATCCCTGAAGACCTGGCATTTTGGATGGAATGATGAGCAGGGTACAATCTGTGTGTGTACTGCATATCTTTGAGTTATATCTTCAAACTTCTAGGAATGCTCATTCATTGCCACCTTCCAAAGGGGCCAGAATAACATAAGTGACGGGAAAGTTTTTTCCCCAGCAACTGTAGAAAGAACTATCTTTCTATATGCATCCGAAGAAGTGGGCTGCAGTCCACGAAAGCTTATGCTCTAATAAATTTGTTAATCTCTAAGGTGCCACAAGTACTCCTGTTCTTCTTTTAGCTTTCTAGAGGTTTCTAGGTTTCTATAACCACCTCTTCCTCACTGCAACAGCAATGTGATCCTCGTATAGAGGAATTAATTTCAAAGCCTCCCTCTTTCTGAAATAATGGGAAATACAAATTCAGCCACAGGCTTGTTTAGCATCATTCCACTTAATGACAACACCAGGAGTCGTCCACTGTGCCTGCCAAATCAACATTGCCAATTTTCTATGATGGCTAGTCATAGAATTCCAGCCAACCATTCTGAAGAAACGCTAGTGTATCTGAGGCAGAAGTCATCAAGTCAACATCAAGAGACCAGGGCTCCATTGTGCTGGAGACTATACAACCAAGGAGGTCTCTGACCTGAGAAACTCTGTTTCCTCTCTCACAGAAGCATAACTTTCAGTGCTCTCTATCAGGCTTCCAGGTGAGACAGGGCAGTGAGTCTATCAGGACATGCAGAGAAGCCTGATAATCATGTGAAGCCCCTCCTCAGGCTGCAGTGTTGTGGGAACTACTCTTGTCTGGTTTTGAGCCCAAGAATCTTTGCTCTTCCAGGCAATGGGGCTTAGTCAGAAAGGCAGGAACGGGTGTCTCTCCAACCCTCTGTTGTTCCATAGGTTCCAATGTGGGGGGGAGGGATAGCTCAGTTGTTTGAGCATTGGCCTGCTAAACCCAGGGTTGTGAGTTCAATCCTTGAGGGGGCTACTTGGGGATCTGGGGCAAAATCAGTACTTGGTCCTGCTAGTGAAGGCAGGGGGCTGGACTCGATGACCTTCAAGGTCCCTTCCAGTTCTAGGAGATGGGATATCTCCATTAATTATTATTATAGGTTAGCTCCATATTAAAGTGCAAGGAGCACTTCAGACAGTCTCTGACCAGATCTGAAACACACAGCGATTCCACTCCCCAGTAAACTATAACTTCATGGGATTACAGAGGGGAAAAAGAAAACTTCCCATGTTCAAAATGGTATATAAAACTATAGGCACAGTACCTCTAATGCATTGTAGTAAGAAACTATTTCCTTTTCTCTCTCTTCTTTTTCTCCTTGAAGGCGTTCCAACTGGTTGCGTAGGTTGCTGTTCGCAAGTTCTAGTTGCTCTTTACTGTATTGCAATTCATTCATCTTCTCTTCAACACTGGCCTGTCCCAAAAACAAGTAGCAGCAAAATGATTTTACTTGTATTTTCTACTTTTTATCAGTAGTTAGGTACTCTGGCATCAGTCCAACTTTTTTCCAGTGTAACCTACTCAAAAAAGAAGGCTCTCACCCTCCAGTGCCAATCATACTAAGGTAAAAAGTTTTCCCTCAGTCATCATTACTAGCTTTTGGAAGAACCATATTAGCATTCCAGTTTATTCACAAGATGTAGAGTACTGTACATGACCTTCTAAAATAGTGTTAGTACAGGAAGAGACTAGAGGTAGACATTTGTCTTCAAATAGAACGTTCATACCATGAACTTACACTGATAAAGTATTAGTCACATACCTTCACACTTTCAAGTTCCGTTAGTTCAATCTGGAGATTTAGCACTTCTGAAGACATGGTTTCATGTACACGTTCAGACATCATGTGCAATTCTTCCGATTTAGCATTAATGACTGCCTTTTGATGTTCCACTTTGTGCTTTAGTTGTTTCTCACTTAGTCGGGTTTCATCTAGGTCTGCTTTCAACTTCTCCAACTTAAAAACACAGTAGTTAAGCAAAAATTGATATTGTAAGCATTGCCGGAGCCCCAGGCACAATTAACAGAACGAACTAAAGACTGAATTAGGGTAGGCTTTACTAAAATAGTAATACTGGGTATCAGCTATTCCTGCCTAAGAGCATGATACAGAGATACACAGCGTTGTCAGGTAACTACATAAACACATTCCTAAGAAATGGTACAGGAACACACTGACCTCTCAAACTATCAGGTACAAGAATAAAGGTGGTAACTAACAACATCTGGAGTGTAATACTTAACTTGTTTATACCAATGTATCAAAAGAGTTTATAGGAAGGACATCTTGTACCGGCCTAGGGGACAGTACAGGAACTCCTCACTAAAGTCCTCCCGGTTAACACTGTTTCGATGTTAAGTTGCTGATCAATTAGGGAACATGATCGTTTAAAGTTGTGAAATGCTCCCTTCTAACGTTTGGCAGCCGCCTGTTTTGTCCATTGCTTGCAGGAAGAGCAGCCCGTTGCAGCTAGCTGGTGGGTGGTTAGAACCAGGGAGGACCACCTCTTCCTCACTGCAACAGCAATGTGATCCTCGTATAGAGGAATTAATTTCAAAGCCTATCAGTCCCCCCTATCAGCTCCCCACTCCCCTAAGTTCCCTGTGCAGCAGCTGTCCTTCCCCCCTCTGCCATGTGCTGCTCCTGCCCTCTACCTTGGAGCTTCTCCCAGAGACGACTCCTTGCTGTATGGGGGGGGCGGGGGGGGAAGAAATAGGGACGCTAATGTCAGGGTGTCTCCCTCACCTCCCTGCACCCCACTTACCCCATCTTCCATAGAGCAGGGGGGACACGGGATGGAGGGAGGGAGCTTCTAGGCAGTAGCTGAGCGTCTCAGGTCTCAACAAACTGATTTAATTAACAAGGCAGTGTACTTAAGCCTGGGGTCCACTACTTAAAGGGGAAATGCAAATTTTTTTCCCCTCACACACAGGGTGTGCATCTGTCTGCTCTCCCTCCTTTCCTGCTGCCCTGTAGAGTGTTGTGAGAGTTAACCCTTGAGGGCTCAGTCAATCGGTAGTTAATTTAGCAGTAAGGCATTCTCTGGGAAATATTCTACCCTCTGACTCCTCCACCTCAACCAAGCTTCACAATCATCACTGTGTACCAGTATTAAATTGTTTGTTTAAAACTTACAGAGAGAGAGTGAGAAAAATTAGATAGACATTTCCCTGGAACTTAACCCCCTCATTTACATTAATTCTTATGGGGAAATTGGATTCGCTTAACATCGTTTCACTTAAAGTTGCATTTTTCATAACTCCAACGTTAAGTGAGAAGTTACTGTATTACATTATGTTGATTAAGCTGCTATGCTGCCTCGGGTATACATCTCTTAGTGTACCTGTAACCATTAAGCCAGGGCACTAGGACTGCACTTTGTCAACAATAAACCTGGCCCTAACCACCAAACCAAGCACGAGGTCTTTATGAGTAACATCGAGGTCTGCTGAATCAACACGCTGAACCCTCTGCTAAGGCATAATATACTGGTTTTGTAACAGGCTACCATGAAGCCAGCCACATTGTTTTGTGACAACATTCTACCTAAATTCCACATTGCCAACAAATAGCTGGCTTGAGTAAACTGCAGAACAACATACTTATCTTATATAGAATCAGCAATATTAATTTAAAAATTGCTGATATTTTCCTCCCTCTGAAATTCTACCATAAGCAGCCTTTTGTCTCCAATACTGTTTTATTAAGTACTAACTATTACTTATTTTTAATCAAACTTTCCAGTACAGTAAATGGTCAGAAGGATTGACGGCTAACTAAACTCTGGAATTTTCAATATAGATACCAAGTACAAGGGGAAAAAACTAGCTGCATGCCTGAGCCATTCATTTGATTTTTTGAGGGTGATATTGTAGTTATTACTTAAAGAAATAAATTACTGTATATACTCGTTCATTAGCCCGTTCATTTATAAGCCGACGCCCCAAAATGATTAGGTAAAAATAGCAAAAACTATATGACCCTTTCATAAGCCAACCCTATATTTCAGGGGCTGGCAAACTTTGGCTCCCGGCCCGTCAGGGTAAGCCGCTGGTGGGTCGGGACATTTTGTTTACTTGGCGCATCTGTGGGCACGGAGCCCCTCAGCTCCCAGTGTCCGCGGTTTGCTGTTCCCAGACAATGGGAGCTGCGGGAAGTACCATTTCCGAGGGAAAGGACATCCACGCATCCTTCATCCACTGGGCAACCAGACGGATTTCAGGCTTCATAAGATTCCGCCTTTTGTCAACTTCACCATACCTGAGCATGTGATTCACACCACATTTTGCATAGCCTGTCTTTAAAGGGTTTGGTTCAGGCAAACATCAGGCGGTTGTAGAACTGAAGTTAAGCCTCCAGGTATTACAGCCAAAGTAGTTTTCATATTTTTGGCCACATTTTTCACCTCATCCATTTTGTGTGCCCCGAACGTGTCCCAAACGAGCACAGCAGGTTTCTTGAAAAGTGCTCCCAGTCTCTTATTCCACCCTTTTTCCAGGCATTCAATAGTCCCATTTTCATCCATCCATCCATCCCTTTACGTGTGCACATACAATGACCCCAGCAGGAAATTTCATGGTTTTGGGCAATGTTTTTCTTTTAAAAAACAACAACAGGAGGGAGCTTTGATCCATTTGCCAAACATGATAAAACCACCGTAAAATGGATTTTTTCATGGACAGTAGTTTTAAATAAAACTGTTTTTTCACCAACACCAGTTACCATTTTGTTGTTCGGGAGATCAAATGCCATTGGTGTTTTGTCCATATTTCCTATTTGTGACAGTTCAAATGCATATTCCTTTCGATATTTTATAATAAATCTTTGGAAAGAGTCTATCTTTTCTTCCAGATCTCTCGACCACTTTTGCGCTATCTTTGTTGGCTGACAAAGACAGAGACCATGACAGTTCATGAAGCAAATACACCAATCCGCTGATGTGACAAACATTAACGGCTTTACTGACTTGTATTTGTCATCTTTCGACATTTGCAGAGCACGCAGACGAATTCCAGTTCTAGTGACAATGTACCCATTTTGTCGACGTTCAACAACCCAATTATTGAGATCTTTCTCTAGCTCAGGAAATGAAGCGCACCTCACTGGGTATTTTTTCTTGCTTCTTGGCATGTCTTTTAGTGTTTTATTTTTTTGCCATTCTCTTACTTGCTTCTCATTGATACAGAATTCACGAGCAGCGGCACAATTGTTTGCTTCTGCATATTCAACAACAAAGTTTGAACACTGCATGATAAGACTCTCTTTTGATTTCACCGTTCATTTTAAATACTAGCATGAAAATAGATTTTTATTGTAGTTATAGATTTTGTAGGACATTATATAGTAAAGTCACCTGCTTTATCACTGTCAAATTATTATTGTTCTTTGTTTATTTCAAAGCAGCCCTGTAAATTGGCATGTCTGTAGGGATAACAGGCTATTTCAATTTTATTAGCGATTCCATCGATTCTGCACATTATATTTTCATATTGGCTCAAGACTTATGAGGTCCGTTTCAAGCCAATCTAGTCCACTAAACAAAGCCTTTGCAACTTTAAAAGGCTGCAGTATTAACATCAATAAATGGGTCAACAAACTTTGGCTCCCAGCCTGTCAGGGTAAGCTGCTGGCGGGACATTTTGTTTATCTGTAACGTCTGTGCCACTTCCCACAGCTCCCATTGGCTGCGAACAGCGAACCGCGGCCACAGGGAGCTGAGGGGCTCCATGCCTACAGATGCTCCAGGTAAACAAAACGACAATGTATTAGATATTCAATTCAATGATTCCATAGAGTTTAAAATCATCAAATTTTGGCATAGACCCGTTTATAAGCTGAACCCCGCTCTTTGTTGAGTCACTTTTTTCCCAAAAATATTCAGCTTATGAATGAGTATATACGGTAAGTATTCTTCCAAATCTTGCAAACATTCCTTTATATGCATTTCAGCAACATTTTAGCAATTCATTACATCCCAAACCTTGTCTTTAAGTTGACTGATTTCTTGTCCGTGGATTCTTTCAAGTTGTTCTCGCTGTTTGTCCAGTTGCACATTTTGTTGCTGCTTAAGAGCATCACATTCAAAGCTCAAGCTTTCCAACATTCTATTCTTGAGCTCAACTTCTCTCTGAAGTGAATACTTGTCTTGTTCAAATTTCTGAAAAATAAATGTGATATGGATAAGTCATTGTATCTTTTTAAGTGACTCCTCAGGCATCGGTTTATTTTAATACATTTAGACTCGAGATCCAAGACCAATTAATTACTAGGATTTCTAACTCCAGCTGACCTGTCTTTCAAAAGTCATCAATTGCTTCATGAAGATTTTCATATCTGTCTTACAGGAAACAGCCATCCACCCAGAATTTTTGTAATTTATTTGGTATTTCTCATGTTGCTCTAATTCTCCAGGCAGACTGCAGAGTCCTCCACCCCTGTTGTCCCATGTACTTAAGTTTGTGTTAGTATTTGGGCAGGTCAGTCATGAACCATCTTGTGACATCACCATCCAACTAACGTGAAAAGCATGACCACAACATGAAGTAGTTGAATGTGTTAGCATTTAACAGTCATTTTAAAATGTTAGCTTACGTGTTATGTTTCGGCTATTAAGGAAGAAAAGAATTATTCAAATGGTTACTCACTGTTGAACAACTTGATCTGAAAGTCAGGAAGACATATGACAAAATAGATGCAAGTCCCATTTATCATTCCAGCTTTCAGTTCGAAGAACCATCTCAGTGGTTTATTACAAGACTTCCAAAATAGTGTGCTAGCTAACTATAAAGGAGAGCTTGAGTTTCCTACATTTTATGCTTTCATTCAGCTGGAAATTTGGAAAAAAAATATTCCAAGGAGAGGATTGTATAAAAGCCTAAACCAATGGACTCTAATGAGACAGAATGGCAAAACCACCACTCTAGAATACATGAATATAACTTGGCACAATTTGATTGAAATCTAGAGATATCAGAAAAGGTCAATTTCAACTGACAAAAAAAAAGTATCCATCAGTAACAGCTGGCACAAGCACAACCTCCCACCTACAGGGATCATGTGTCCCCTGTGGCAGCAGAGAACTCTCTGCAGCCCTGCTGTCACATGAGTGAGGGAGCAAAGCTGTAACAGTGGAACTGCAGAGGGCTCCCTGCACAGCTCCAAGGTTGTTGATGCTGGATTCCTGCAGGCACAAGGTGCAGGAATCACTGCAATCCTGCTCTGCCCTGCCACAGACCCCAGCCAGGGCCACAAGAAAAAAGAATAATGCCTGGCAGGTGGGGAGGACACCCCACTGCCAAGTGGTGCCTGCCTGTGGACAGCAGGGTGACCTCTCCTGTGGCCAGGGGATCATCATCTTCCTCACAGTCCACAGCCTTCTCTGCGCCTGCAGAAATTAGGTGTCACCAGCCCTGCAGCAGTGCAAGGAGCCCTCTGAAGCCCAACTCTCTCACCAGGTGGAAAAGCCGGGGTCCTCTGCTCCTCTCCACCACGACTGCAACCTTCCACACAACTTGTGCCTGCAGGGATCCAGTACCATTAGCTCAGCAGCCACAGAGGGAGCTCTCTGCAGCCCTGCTGTAACTGCCATGCTCATTCACTCACCAGCCAGAAGTGCAGGACTGACCCCAGGCACAAAGTGTTCAGCAGCAAGGTGGCCTCCCCACACATCCAGGGTCTTGTCCTCCTCACAACCCTGGCTATAGGTCTCTGCTCTGCCAGCGGCCCGCAGTGTCCCCCACAAGACACCTTGTGCTCAAGTGTCTTGGGTTTGTCTGCCACACTGGGAGCCCCATCCCGCTTTCAGAGCTGCACTAACCGTCCCCTGCTTAAAATTGCCCACAACTGTAAAAATTAAAGTAGTTTAAAATCATAGAAGTGTTAAAAATGATATTGAAGTTACAAAATATATATATATATTCTGCCAAATCCAACATGAAAGTCCACCTCAGTTTTGGTGCTCAATTCACTCCGTAGCTCATCTAACTGATTCTGCATCTCATTTTGTTGCTCCAGTATATGCAAGCCATATTGTGCTGCCTTTCTCCGCTCATCTTCTGCTTCCTTCAGTTGGCGACGAAGATTAGAAACTGCCTCCGTCTCCATTTTATTTTCTCCCTCCAGCTTCTTTTGGAAGTCTGCACATACAAGATGAGCAAACAAATTTAGAGTCAACATAAAAACAAAGCTCAATATAAAAACATAGTTTGTAGTATACAATTCCTATTCAACATTCAAGTATGATGTATGGTCTTGGGCCTGGTCTACATTATACCTTTAATTCGGATTTAGCAGCGTTAAATCAAATTAACCCTGCACCAGTACACACAACGAAGCCATTTATTTCGAAATAAAGGGCTCTTAAAATCCATTTCTGTACTCCACCCCGACGAGCGGAGTAGAGCCAAAATCAATATTGTCATTTCGAATTAGGGTTAGTGTGAATGCAATTCGATGGTATTGGCCTCTGGGAGCTATCCCACAGGGAACTGGCCCTGAGCTTTTCGCGTTTGGCTAGCAGGGATCTTCCCTGATACCAGCCACGTGGTGGGGGGGAGGGATAAAGCGATCATCAAGAGAATTGGATTGGGGGGGAGGGCTGTTTGTTTTCTGCTGCTGTAGGTTAACAGGAAAACCGCAGCACTCAACAGGCTTTGCTTGGTATGTGGGAAAGGAGGGCACAGAAGCCGAAAGACAATGGCTTACCACGGCCGCATGCAAGCAGAATTCTGTTGCCCGGACCTGCGTCTGTGATCTCTAGCAGCAAAGCCACAGGCACTCAATATTAAGAGGCAAAATGCAACCTTGCACAGAAATCACGTGTGCTATGTAAAGTGAATAGTGTTGGTCTCCGTGAAAGAGTATAAGAATTATTCTGTAAACTGTATCTTCTTAAAAAATTCTCTCCTTTTTTCCCCTCCCTCCTGCAGCTGCAAATTTTTCAAGCCTCCCTCCTCCGTCCCGAAGGCTATCTCAGATAAGGCGTCGGAAAAAGACGACGCGAGACGAGATGTTTGCGGAAATCATGGAATCAACCTGCAGTGAAAGAGATCATCTGAATGAGTGGAAGGACACGGTTTCAAAGTATAGGAAAGATGTCAGTGAAGGTGAGGACAGGAGGGACGCTCGAGATGAGAGGTGGCGGCAGGAAGATCAGAGGGGGCAGGATGCAACACTGGGGCTGCTGCGTGAGCAAACAGACATGCTCTGGCATCTGGTGGAGCTTCAGGAACGGCAGCAGGATAACAGAGTGCTGCTACAGATCCCGTGTAACCCTCCTCCCCCAGACGTGTAAGAACACGGGGGGGGGGGAGGGGAGGCTCTGTACACCCTCCCATTCCACCCCAGTGGACAGCCCAAGCAAAAGGCTGTCATTTTTTTAAAACCTTTTTCTAGCGGCCTTTTCCTTCCCGCCGATCCTCCTCCCAACTCCACCCGGGTTCTCTCCCTCTTTTTATAATCAATTAATAAAGAATAAATGATTTTTAAATGATAGTGACTTTATTTCCTTTGAAAGCAAGCTGGGGGAAGGGGGAGGATGGGTTCCTTACAGAGAATGAGTCAATAAAGGGGGCCAGTTTTCATGAAGGAGAAACAAAGAGAAATTTCACACTGTAGCCTGGCCAGTCATGAAACTTGTTTTCAAAGCTTCTCTGATGCGCAGCACTACCTGGTGTGCTCTTCTAATCGCCCTGGCGTCTGGCTGCACGTAATCAGCAGCCAGGCAATTTGCCTCAGCCTCCCACCATGCCATAAAGGTCTCCCCCTTACTTTCACAGAGATTGTGGAGCACACAACAAGCAGCAATAACAATGGGGATATTGGTTTGGCTGAGGTCTGAGCGAGTCAGTAAAGTGCACCAGTGACCTTTTAAACGGCCAAATGCACATTCTACCACTATTCTGCACTTGCTCAGCCTGTAGTTGAACAGCTCCTGACTCCTGTCCAGGCTGCCTGTGTATGGCTTCATGAGCCATGGCATTAAGGGGTAGGCTGGGTCCCCAAGAATAACTATTGGCATTTCAACATCCCTAACGGTTATTTTCTGGTCCGGAAGTAAGTCCCTTCTGCAGCCATTTAAACAGATTAGTGTTCCTGAAGACGCGAGCATCAGGAACCTTTCCCGGCCAGCCCACGTTTATGTTGGTGAAACGTCCCTTGTGATCCACCAGTGCTTGCAGCACCATTGAAAAGTACCCCTTGCGGTTTATGTACTGGGTACCCTGGTGCTCCGGTGCCAAGATAGGGATATGGGTTCCATCTACCGCCCCACCAGAGCTAGGGAATCCCATTGCAGCAAACCCATCCACTATGACCTGCACATTCTCCAGAGTCACTACCTTTCGTAGCAGCAGCTCAGTGATTGCTTTGGCTACTTGCATCACAGTAGCCCCCACAGTAGATTTGCCCACTCCAAATTGATTCCCGACTGACAAGTAACTGTCTGGCGTTGCAAGCTTCCACAGGGCTATCGCCACTCGCTTCTCAACTGTGAGGGCTGCTCTCATCTTGGTATTCTAGCGCGTCAGGGCAGGAGAAAGAAAGTCAGAAAGTTCCATGAAAGTGCCCTTACACATGCAAAAGTTTCGCAGCCACTGGGAATAGTCCCACACCTGCAACACTGTGCGGTCCCACCAGTCTGTGCTTGTTTCCCAAGCCCAGAATCAGCGTTCCACGGCTAGAACCTGCCCCATTAACAACATGATCTCCAAAGCACCGGGGCCCGCGGTTTGAGAGAATTCTGTGTCCATGTCCATGTCCTCATCATTCTTGTCGCTGTGCTGCCATCGCCACCTCCTCCTCCTCTCCTTGTTTTTCTGGTCCTGGTTCAGCATAAACTGCACGAGAACGCGAGAGGTGTTTACAATGTTCATGACTGCTGTCTTGAGCTGAGCGGGCTCCATGCTTGCCGTTGTATGGAGTCTGCAGTGTTCACCCAGGAAAAAAGGCGCGAAATGGTTGTCTGCCGTTGCTTTCATGGAGGGAGGGGTGAGGCTGTACCCAGAACCAGCTGCGACAACATTTTTTGCCCCATCAGGCACTGGGATCTCCACACATAATTCCAATGGGCGGGGGAGACTGCAGGAACTATGGGATAACTACCCACAATGCAACACTCTGGAAATCGACGCTAGCCCAAGTACATGGACGCACACCACCGAATTAATGTGCTTAGTGTAGCCACATACATTCGACTTTACAAAATTCGAATTCTGTAAACAGATTGTATAAATTTGGATTAACCCCATAGTGTAGACATACCCTTTGTGTAGTGGATTTTGAAGAATAAAATTAAAGAACAGACACTGCTCATTTAAGAAAGTAAAAACCAAGATAAACATTTCCACTTTGTAACACTGGGACAGCCAGCCTCAAGTAAAATAAAATGCAGTGACAATACTCTGCAAGTGCTACTTAAAAGCTGGCAAACTAATCAGTTGAAGGGGATAAAACAAATAAAATAGCTAAATCCTCAGGTTCAGAAGTTGTGTAGCCAACATGAACTGGGAACTAGCAAGCAGGCTTTGAAGCTTATTGCTCTTCTGGAGCAGCCAATTATTTAAAAAATTCTGATAAGAAATCAGACCATATTTTAGCAGACAAGTCTGCAAATGCTGTTTTTTCTACCTGGGATATGAATACAAATTATTTTCTAGTCTTGCACTAACAAATGAAGATTCCACAAAATTACATTGCTGATGACGCTCGTTAAAAAATGATGTTTTTATTAAATTTGTAACTGAACTCTTTAGGGGAGAACTGTATGCCTCTGCTCTGCACATTGCGCGATATATTTCATGTTATAGTAGTCTCGGATGACAATCCAGCACACATTCGATTTAAGAACACTTTCTCTGCAGATCTGACAAAACACAAAGAAGGTACCAATGTGAGATGTGGACTGAAGAACTTGGGGATCTAAAGGTGGAGTAAGCCTGGAATTACTTCAAGTCAAAGTTGCAGAAACTATCAGAAGTCTGCATCCCAAGAAAGGGGAAAAAATTCATAGGCAGTAGTTGTAGACCATACTGGATGAGCAAGCATCTCAGAGAGGTGATTAAGAAAAAGCAGAAAGCCTACAAGGAATGGAAGATGGGAGTGATCAGCAAAGAAAGCTACCTTATTGAGGTCAGAACATGTAGGGATAAAGTTAGAAAGGCCAAAAGCCATATAGAGTTGGACTTTGCAAAGGGAATTAAAAACAATAGTAAAAGATTCTATAGCCATATAAATAAGAAGAAAACTAAGAAAGAAGAAGTGGATAATCGAGGCATGGCCCAATATCTAAACAAATACTTTGCCTCAGTCTTTAATGAGGAGCTTAGGGATAACAGTAGGATGACAAATAGGAATGAGGATATGGAGATAGATATTACCACATCCGAGGTAGAAGCCAAACTCAAACAGCTTAATGGGACGAAATCAGGGGGCCAAGATAATCTTCATCCAAGAATATTAAAGGAACTGGCACATGAAATTGCAATCCCATTAGCAAGAATTTTTAATGAATCTGTAAACTCGGGGGTTGTACCATATGACTGGAGAATTGCTAACGTATTTCCTATCTTTAAGAAAGGGGAAAAAAGTGATCCGGGCAACTACAAGCCTGTCAATTTGACATCTGTAGCATGCAAGGTGTTGGAAAAAAATTTGAAGGAAAAAGTAGTCAAGGACATTGAGGTCAATAGTAATTGGGACAAAATACAACATGGTTTTACAAAAGGTAGATTGTGCCAAACCAACCTGATCTTCTTTAAGAAGGTAACAGATTTTTTTAGACAAAGGAAATGCAGTGGATCTAATTTACCTCGATTTCAGTAAGGCATTTGATACGGTTCCACATGGGGAATTATTAGCTAAATTGGAAAAGATGGGGATCAATATGAAAACTAAGGTGGATAAGGAACTGGTTAAAGGGGAGACAACAACGGGTCGCACTGAAAGGTGAATTGTCAGGCTGGAGGGAGGTTACTAGTGGAGTTCCTCAGGGATCAGTTTTGGGACCAATCTTATTTAATCTTTTTATTACTGACCTTGGCACAAAAAGTGGGAGTGTGCCAATAAAGTCTGCAGATGGCACAAAGCTGGGAGGTATTGCCAATACAGAGAAGTACTGGGATATCATACAGGAAGATCTGGATGACCTTGTAAACTGGAGTAATAGTAACAGGATAAAATTTAATAGTGAAAAGTGCAAGGTCATACATTTAGAGATTAACAACAAGAACTATTGTTATAAGCTGAGGAGGCATCAGTTGGCAATAACAGAGGAGGAGAAGGACCTCGGAGTATTGGTTGATCACAGGATGACTATGAGCCGCCAATGTGATATGGCCGTGAAAAAAGCTAATGCGGTCTTGGGATCCATCAGGCGAGGTATTTCCAGTAGAGACAAGGAGGTGTTAGTACCGTTATACAAGGCACTGGTGAGACTTCATCTGGAATACCGTGTGCAGTTCTGGTCTCCCATGTTTAAGAAGGATGAATTCAAACTGGAACAGGTTCAGAGAAGGGCTAGTAGGATGATCCGAGGAATGGAAAACCTGTCTTATGAAAGGAGACTCAAAGAGCTTGGCTTGTTTAGCCTAACCAAAAGAAGGCTGAGGAGAAATATGATTGCTCTCTATAAATATATCAGAGAAATAAATACCAGGGAGGGAGAGGAATTATTTAAGCTCAGTACCAAAGTGGACACAAGAACAAATGGATATAAACTGGCCATCAGGAAGTTTAGACTTGAAATTAGACTAAGGTTTCTAACTATCAGAGGAGTGAAGTTCTGGAACAGCCTTCCAAGGGGAGTAGTGGGGGCAAAAGACATATCTAGCTTCAAGACTAAGCTTGGTAAATTTATGGAGGAGCTGGTATAATGGGATAGCCTAATTTTGGCTATTAATTTGTCTTTGACTACTAGCGGTAAATATGCCCAATGGCTTGTGATGGGATGTTAGATGGGGTGGGATCTGAGTTACTACAGAGAATTCTTTCCTGGGTGTCTGGCTGGTCAGTCTTGCCCACATGCTCAGGGTTTAGCTGATGGCCATATTTGGGGTCGGGAAGGAATTTTCCTCCAAGACAGATTGGCAAAAGCCCTGGGGGGTTTTCGCCTTCCTCTGCAGCGTGGGGCTCGGGTCCCTTGCTGGAAGATCCTCTGCACCTTGAAGTCTTTAAACCATGATTTGAGGAGTAGGTGGGTGAGATTCTGTGGCTTGCATTGTGCAGGAGGTCAGACTAGATGATCATAACAGTTCCTTCTGACCTTAAAGTCTATGATTTCTAAAGATAACTACAGGACTCGACCCAAGGTTTAAGAACCTGAAGTGCCTTTCAAAATCTGAGAGATATGAGGTGTGGAACATGCTGTCAGAAGTCTTAAAAGATCAACAGTCCGATTTGGAAACTATAGAATCCAATCCATCAAAAAACAAAAAACAAACAAAAACAAAAATCAACTTTATGTTTGTAGCATCTGACTCAGATGATGAAAATGAACATGTGCCGGCCGCACTGCTTTGGATTGTTATCAAGCAGATCCCATCAGCAAGGAAGCACATCCTCTGAAATGGTGATTGAAGCATGAAGAGACATACAAATATTTAGCATACCTGGCATGGAAATACCTTGCATCGCTGTCTACAACCGTGCCACGTGAATGCCTGTTCTCATTTTCAGGAGACGTTGTAAATAAGCAGCAGGTATCATCTCCCGTAAATGTAAACAATCTTAGAGAATTAGGACTGAATGGACCTGTAGGCTCTAAAGTTTTCCATTGTTTTGTGTTTGAGTGCAGTTATGTAAAAAAAAAATTTCTATATTTGTAAATTGCACTTTCCCAATAAAGAGATTGCATTACAGTACTTGTATGAGGTGAACTGAAAAATACTATTTTTCTTTTTACAGTGCAAATATTTAATATAAAGCAGGCACTGTACACTTTGTACTCCGTGTTTAACTGAAATCAATATATTTGAAAACAATCAAAAATATTTAAATAAATGATGTTCTATTTTTAATCTTGCGATTATTTTAATCTCACAATTAATCCAAATTAATTGTTCGACAGCCCTAGTTCTAACCATGTTTCATCTTGTACAGGCATGGTAGAAACCCAACCCCTCTAACCTTTGGAGATGTTGAACTTTCATCTACATAATAAATTTAGATAGAAAGCTTTTGCTATAGTTAAGTCAAACTAAAAAAATTACTCTGTACATATTCAGTTTCCATTCCATGAGTCCATTACCTTAAATCAGTTTTCTAGCACCAACTTTTGCCATGCTTTTATTACATTTAATTTTTCTGACATGTTAATGACAAACTTGTGCTTAGTGGCAAGTTTACATTTTGAATATTATAGTTATTAGTTAAGCATTGAAGTGCAAACCTTTTCTAATATTCTGTTTGACATTCATACTGCAATTTAAGTCCAACTAAAGAAACTTAATCTTCGAGTTTATTTCGTTTTTTTCCCACAAGTAGATTCGTTTGAGTGAACACTTCATAACTCAGAGCAAATACTGTCTGTGAAGGCCAGAGAAGAGTATCTGGGTTAATACTTATGTCTATTATTCAGTGGCTTTGTTTTGTAAAATAGAAGAGAAAGGCATACAAATTAAGAGCCAAGTAATGCTGTTAATGAGATACTGTAAATCATGCCAAACTTCACATTTAGTCTATCTACAGTGTTTCCTACTGTGCATACCATCCAGTTAGTGTAGAGACCAAAGTCATAACAGACAGGGCAAGAAATAATATTAAGAACGGCACTGCTGCCAGATTAACTGCTAGTTTCAGGGCATTTTATGTTAGATGTGTTTGTCCTCTGAAAGCTTACTAAAATGGCACAATAAGGTTGCATAATCGCCCAATTATGATATCTATAAATTAATGTTAACTTAGTCACAAACTCAGCCTGGGATCAAACTGTTCTAATTTTAGATGATACTGGAATATTAAATCCCACAATCATATTTTAAGGCCAGAAGGGACCATTATGATAACCTTACCTGGCCTGCCTAATACAGGCCATAGAACATCAACCAAAAATTTCTGCATTTAGCAGATTAGATGCTATAGGCAGAAGTTTTCTAGAAAGAGGCAGACCAAAAGTCCAGTATCCTGTCTTCTGACAGTGGCCAATGCCTAGTCCCCAAAGGGAATAAGCAGAACAGGTAATCATCAAGTGATCCATCCAGTCACCCATTCCCAGCTTCTGGCAAACAGAGGCTAGGGACACCATCCCTGCCCATCGTATCTAATAGCCATTGATGGCTCTATCCTCCATGAATTAATTAGTTCTTTTGTTATAGTCTTGGCCCTCTTCCCACACACCAGAAAGCATCAAGCAACTTCTGAATTAGAGACACACAGGGATTGAAGATATTACTAGAAAAATTGGGAGAACAAGTTTTCCCCAACCCCTCAATATGGTGCTCGTGTCTGGAGTTGAGATAATATTCAAATACAGAACAAAGACCCCAAGGTGCTGATGCTAGCCTTTTGGGGGAAAGGGGAGGAAGAATATATAAATAAATAAAACCACTAGATGGGTTTTCATAGATTCAAGATCAGAAGGGCCCAACCACTGCGACCACCTAGTCTCTGTTATAACACAGGCCCTAGAACTTCCCTGTAATAATTCCTGTTTATACTAGAGAATCTTTTAGAAAAAGGTTCAATCTTGATTTAAAAAAAAAAAAATTGCCAGAGATAGAGAAAACACCACAACCTTGGGTAAGTTGCTCCTACTGTTGATTACTTAAAATTTTATGTATCAGAGGGGTAGCCGTGTTAGTCTGAATCTGTAAAAAGCAACAGAGGGTCCTGTGGCACCTTTAAGACTAACAGAAGTATTGGGAGCATAAGCTTTCGTGGGTAAGAACCTCACTTCTTCAGATGCAAGTCAGAAGTGAGGTTCTTACCCACGAAAGCTTATGCTCCCANATTAGGAGTGGGGAGATGATTTTACCTTTGTATTTGGCACTGGTGAGACCACTGCTGGAATAAAGTACCCAGTTCTGGGATCCACAGTTCAAGGAGGATGTTGATAAATTGGACAGGGAGAAGAGCCATGCAAATACTGAAATAATTAGAAAACATGACTTTAAATATAGTGACACTCAAGGAGCTCAGTCGTTAAGTTTTGCTTAACAAAGAGAAGGTTAAAGGGGTGACCTGTTCAATCTGTAAATACATAGGTGGGGGACATATATTTAATAATGAGCTCTCCAGTCCAGCAGACAAAGGTATAGAAATAGAAGCTTGAGAAATTCAAACTGGAAATATGCATAACATTTTAAAAAGCAACAGAGGGTCCTGTGGCACCTTTAAGACTAACAGAAGTATTGGGAGCATAAGCTTTCGTGGGTAAGAACCTCACTTCTGACTTGCATCTGAAGAAGTGAGGTTCTTACCCACGAAAGCTTATGCTCCCAATACTTCTGTTAGTCTTAAAGGTGCCACAGGACCCTCTGTTGCTTTTTAAAATGTTATGCATATTTCCAGTTTGAATTTCTCAAGCTTCTATTTCTATACCTTTGTCTGCTGGACTGGAGAGCTCATTATTAAATATATGTCCCCCACCTATGTATTTACAGATTGAACAGGTCACCCCTTTAACCTTCTCTTTGTTAAGCAAAACTTAACGACTGAGCTCCTTGAGTGTCACTATATTTAAAGTCATGTTTTCTAATTATTTCAGTATTTGCATGGCTCTTCTCCCTGTCCAATTTATCAACATCCTCCTTGAACTGTGGATCCCAGAACTGGGTACTTTATTCCAGCAGTGGTCTCACCAGTGCCAAATACAAAGGTAAAATCATCTCCCCACTCCTAATTTGAGATGCCCCTCTTTATACCTTCAAGGATCACATTAGGCCTTTTTGCCACTGCATTGTACTGGGAGCTCATGTTCAGCTGATCATAAACTGCAAATCTTTTTCAGTCACAGCTTCCCAGGATAATTCCCCTTTCTGTGATTATAGAATATCTTTGTTCTTGGATGTGAACATTTTTATTTAGCCATATTAAAATTCATATTGTTGGCTTGCACCAAGCTTACCAAGAGATCCTAACAGCAAAGGTCACTGATACAGCACAATTTACCACACCCCTAATTTCTGTGTCACCTGTAAACTATCTGATTATTTTTTTCTTCGGGTTATTGATACAAATGTTCAATAGCATAGGGCCAGGAACCCATCCCTGCTAGAAACAGCTGGAGAAGACTCAGAACCATAGGGAGTTCTGGGAAGGAGAGGAATAGAAGAGGGTTTTTTTTGTTTTTTTTAAAAAAGCCAAAACACACAGCGGATCCAGTTTAGCTTCAGGAACAATCAAGGTCAAAGCAAGCTGACTGAGGAGGAAGCAGATGAGAGAGGCTCCATGGTTAGGACGACAAGTAATGTACTGCAGGAGGACACTGGACAACGTTAGAAAACTGACCCTAGCCCAAAGAAAGCTCAGGAGTGATGAGGAAACTGAGGCAGGAATGTGTGTAGAATTTCATTTTGTATAGACCGCCATAGTTCTCGTGCAGTTAAATAAAGACCAACAATGGCTAGGAATCCTGTGCAAAGTCTGTGTATAAGTTGTGTTAGACCTATCACTTGTCCTCAAAGAGTTTATTTGTGGATTCAGAATGCCCACATGACTAGAGTTGTGAAAGAGTGTGTGTTTAAGCTATTGGGGAGGGGAGAGTAAGCACTACCAGGGGCTAGGCAGTTATAACTTGGGGTCTTAACTGTCAAGAATGGGTGCTAGACAGAAGACCTGCATCCTGAAAGTATGGCCAGGGACCCCAAGATAAGATCTATGCGTGGACTCTGTTCAGACTCTGCTTAAAGCACAGGGTATCTAGTGGTTGGTTCCCTCACAGCAATCTGGAGAGTCCCCAAGAGACAGAGTTCAACTACATATGAAGACATCTGTCACAGATATTTCAGTATGCCTTTGCTATTCCACACACTAATTTTTTGCTTCTTTACTATGTTGGCATTCAATTCAGATTTATTCAAACCATAGGGTATTTAAATACCCTATGGAGGTTCTTAGTCATATCTCTCTACTACCAAAAATAAAAGATTGTGTTCTCCAGGTAGAAAACCAGAAAAGCTTGGGAAATTCTGAACTGAGACCCGATTACTAATTACAGTACATCATTGGATGGTTAAAACTTAAGTTCAACATACAGAAGATGCAATATAAAATAGTTCAGACTATATACACACACTTCAGCTCCACTGGATCTAGCCCAATATGTTTAAAATAGAGAGATCACCACCAACAGTTCATTCTTGAAGAAACTGTCCAAATTGATGCCTTTTGGGCATAGTTCATTTTGTAATTAAATGTTTCAGCCAGGTTATTCAAGACTTTCAATTCTTTATACTGTTGCATGATGCCACTTAAAACTACAGACCTGTCAGTCTTGAAGATTAAACTAACAATTTGAGACAAAGGCTTAATCCTAGACCCTAATTCTACCAACACTTATGCATGCAAGTAGTTCCAGTGTTTCTATTGAAGTTAATTACGTCCATATGTGGTATCAGGTACTGGGTGTATTTTACTCTACTCGATGCTGCTAAATACTGTATAAACATTTATGGTATGAATAGTTGGAGTAGAGTGAATGAGAACAAATTGAATTATTTCTAAAAGGGTTCATGTATTTAGTCTACTTATCTACTGAGTCTGAGGCTTATTCTTAATTGCTTTTGAAAACATAGGCTAACCTGATAAGAGAAACATATGGTTAACAGGTTAAGTACAGCATAATCATTTGGAAGAGCATCCCAAGTTGACATACCAAGAATTAACTACTAACAGTTGACTCAAGTTTACAAATGAAACGCCATTTGTTTTTATACATCTTGTACCATAAATAACAAGTATTCTGGCCTTCAGTCCATTTTGTAATAAGACATTAAAACCCTAATTGAGGCTTACAGCTGCTCCTCACCACTACACACACGCACAAAAAAACCCACCAGCCATATCAAAATCTAGCTCACAAGCAAACCCTCACCACTTTCCTGAACTACATACCAGCCACTGTTAAGCACCTGGAAATATAGCAATTGCAAGCTCAGATCACTGGGTTCATCTAGTCCAGTATCCTGTTCTTTAGAGTGGTCAGTACCAAAGCTTTATATAGGAAAGGGATCGGCAACCTTTCAGAAGTAGTGTGCTGAGTCTTCATTTATTCACTCTAATTTAAGGTTTCACGTGCCAGTAATACAGTTTAACGTTTTTAGAAGGTCTCTTTCAATAAGTCTAGAATATATAACTAAACTATTGTTGTATGTAAAGTAAATAAGGTTTTAAAAATGTTTAAGAAGCTTCATTTAAAATTAAATTAAATTAAAATGCAGAGCACCCCGGACCGCTAGCCAGGACCCGGGCAGTGTGAGTGCCACTGAAAATCAGTTCGTGTGTCACCTTCGGCACATGTGCCATAGGTTGCCTACCCCTGGTATAGGCATTGTGAAAAATTTCAGTTGTCTGTTATGGAATAACCTATCCGTACACAGTTTCTTCCTAACCCCTATATCAGTGTCCTCAGATCATAAGCCAGTCTCTGCTGAGGTTTTTGTCCCTCTAAACTAGTGGTTCTCAACCTTTCTAGACTACTGTATCCCTTTCAGGAGTCTGATTTGTCTTGCGTACCATCAACTTGCTTAAAAACTACTTGCTTACAAAAAATCAGACATAAAAACACAAGTTTCACAGCACACCATTACTGAAAAATTGCTTACTTCCTCATTTGTACCATATAATTATAAAATAAATCAATGTACCCCTAGAATAGGGGTGGGCAAACTTTCTGGCCCAAGGGCCACACTGGAGTTGCAAAATTGTATGGAGAGCCGGGTAGGAAAGACTCAAACAGCCCAGCACCTGCCCCCATCCAACCTCTCCCACTTCTCGCACCCCTCAAAATCCCCCACCCAACCCCCCTGCTCCTTGTCCCCTAACCACCCCCTCCCTGGACCACTGCCCCTAACCGCCCCCGGGATCCCATCCCCTATCCAATCCCCTGCTCCCAGTCCTCTGACTGTTCTGACCCCTATCCACACCCCCGCCCCTTGACAGGTCCCCCGGGACCCCACCCCTATCCAAACACCCCCACCTCCCCATCCCCTATCCACACCCCGCCCCCTGACAGCCCCCCCCCAGGACTCCCATGCTTATCCAACCCTCTCCCAGTCCCCCAATCCGTGACCGCCCCCCAGAACCTCCGGCCCATCCAATTGCCCCCTGCTCCCTGTCCCCTGACTGCCCCCCCAAAACCTCCCACCCCTTATCCAATCCCCCAGCTCCCTTTCCATGGCTGCAGGGCAGGAGGGACAGCAGGGGAGGGGCCAGGGGCTAGCCTCCCCAGCCAGGAGCTCAAGGGCCAGGCAGGACAGTCCCGTGGGCCGGGTGTGGCCCGCGGGCCATAGTTTGCCCACCTCTGCCCTAGAAGACCACTGCATACTCCACGGGTACACGTACCCCTGGTTGAGAACCACTGCTCTAAACAATTATTTTTAAACACCTAATTTAACTGATGGCATTGCTGTTGATAAACATGTCATTCTTCTTTTGCATTCTACCAAGATGCTGGTCTCAATCTGGTGGCAGCAAGTTCTACAAGTTTTGTATTAAAAAAGGTTTCCTTGTATTAGGTTAAAATTAGCTGCCTTTCCATTTTACTACATCCCCTTCTTCTTGCATTTTTCCCCCCATACAAGTACCTACTTAAGCCACAGATCCTCCTCTGAAATAAATACCATTTTACAGCACAAAAATTGAGGTAGAGAAATTAGATTACCACAGTGAGTGTGGGCAGAACTGGAAACAGAATCCAGGACTCCTTATCTTTTCCTTTATGATCAGCATATCATCTTAACATGTGTTTTGTCACCAAATTTGGCATTTATAACCTCTACATCTGGCCAGACAAGAAGGACTCTAAAACATAAGATTTTTATATCTTGTTACCTTGGTAGTTAAAACTCTAGATTCTTCACGGCTCATAAAAGAAGGCTACTAGGACTAACTAGGAATAGTGATACTAGTGATATTAAGAAGCATTGATATTGTGTCAGTAATATCAGACCAGATTTTATACTCATGCACAGGATCATTTTTCCCTCTGCCTTGTTCAATGTTAGTAAATGAACTATGACTAACAGCTTGTAGTGTGGATTTATAAAGGAAAAAAGACAATACAAAGTCAATTTGAAATTACCCCAGAAATACATTCTTATCCTACTTTAATCAAAAAGTTTGTTTTTTAGAAATCGTTGAGAAAAACATTTCTAACTCACCTTTACGAGTCCATTAAACTATTCAGATTTTATCATCAATGTACATCTTTTATTTAAATATATATGAACAAAGTTTCTGCCCATAGCTGAAGCTGATCATACCAGACTATTCTCCACACTCCTTTCAGGTCTGTTGCTGCCTTTTGAAAATGCAAATCAGATTAAGACCCCATGGAAATGCAAATCCCATTCAAATCCCATTTGAGGCAGCTGTCAGCTAGTACAGGGACAGCAAAACCACACAAGGCTGCCAAGGGACAGAGATTCTCTGTAACCAGCACCAGTCAGTAAAAAAACAGGAAGCTACATCCCTGGCTCTGCTCTACTCCTAACACAAACAATCTGCAAATTTCAACCTGACTCTGATACACTTCCCCTTCCTTAATTCCCTCCCTCTGAGGATCTCAAAGGATAACCAGCAAACAAAACCTAGTAGACCCCAAAGAAAATTAAGAGGGAGGGAAGAGAAGATTCTAAAATATTTCAGGCCAACATCTTCATGAAAGGCTCAGTTGCCATAACATTCACTGCTGGGAAGAGGGAGAATTGTGACATTTTGCTGCTACTTGGGGGGTTACAACAGCATAGGCAGTGACCTGCATGTTTATCATTTAAGCTGGCATCGATGGTTCTAGGAGCTTTTACCCATGATCTGCTGACAAAATGTTACACATTAAGGTCGCTGTCTAAACTAAGTCATATCTAACCCATCAGGTTAACTCAACTACTCAAGGTCATGTTAATATACTTTTATAGTTAGCTATTAGATACAAGCCCAAGGTTCAGAGTAACAAAAGCGACCAGGTTCTTATTAATTTCATTTAGCAGCTACTTGGCAGAGCTGAGTTGCAGGAGTTCTATCTGCAGTTTCTGGAAGAGAGCAGTGCATCTCTTTTCACAGCTACAAGGGCTGAACTCATTTTTAAACAAAAAACTGACTCTGTATGACATCACGTTGTGCTCTCTCCCACCACCCCTTCACCTCCCCACGATTCACTGGTTTTTTCAAGCTCTGTGGAAAGAAATCTGCAGCCCAAGCCCATTCACAGGCTCTTAGAAGCTACACCAGGGGTCGGCAACCTTTCAGAAGTGGTGTGCCAAGTCTTCATTTATTCACTCTAATTTAAGGTTTCGCGTGCCAGTAATACATTTTAATGTTTTAGAAGATCTCTTTCTATAAGTCTATAATATATAACTAAACTATTGTTGTATGAAAAGTAAATAAGGTTTTTACAATGTTTAAGAAGCTTCATTTAAAATTAAATTAAAATGCAAAGCCCTCCGGACCAGTGGCCAGGACCCAGGCAGAGTGAGTGCCACTGAAAATCAGCTCGCATGCCGCCTTCGGCACGTGTGCCATAGGTTTGCTACCCCTGAGCTACACAAAGTTTGGTAAACTTACTTACCTGAAGTAATGCTTCTTTGAAAACATAATGAAAGATTCTTACACCTGAACCTTACAACGTTAGTGCAAGACTGATAGGATCCACATACTCATTTATTTCATTCTTGGTAACAGCAAAAACAGGACAGAGTGCAAAGCCAAACTTCCTTCTAATTTTTGCATATCACCTCTACTCACAATATAAGCAATGCTCTCCAGATATTCCAACCAGTTCTTTCAATTTGACAAGAGGCAAAACTCTCTTCAGAAGAGTCAACATAGGATGGCTTTACCTCCCACAAAATCTGCTGTTGTCAATTATATTTACCAGCCTCTCAAGGCAAGTAAAATTTTCAAAAATGCCTTGTTGACTTGGAAGCCAAAAACCTAGAGGAAGTCATTGGACATTGCTGCTTTAGAACAATGGCTCTCAACCTTTCAAAACTACTGTACCCCTTTCAGGAGTAGGATTTGTCTTGTGTACCCCAAGTTTCACCTCCCTTAAAAACTACTTGCTTACAAACTTAGACAAAACACAAGGGTGTCACAGCACACTACAGCCTAGAAGATGTAAAAGGAAACTTAGTTTGATAGCATCCTGTCTGGCAAGAACTCACTTATCAATAGCTGGGATGTGAAATCCTAATTTTTGTATTGTTCTATCACTGTAGTCTCCACTTCCCTATTGTTTGTCTGTATAATCTCTGTCTGGTTCTGTGATTGTTTCTGTCTGCTGTATAATTAATTTTGTTGGGTGTAAACCAATTAAGGTGGTGGGATATAATTGGTTAATAATCATGTTATAATATGTTAGGATTGATTGGTTAAGGTATAGCTAAGCAGAACTCAAGTTTTACTATATAGTCTGCGGTCAAACAGGAAGTAAGGGGGGCAGAATGGGAACAGGGGGTGGGTGGGGGAATTGGAATCATGTTTCGCTAAGGGAGTGGGAATGGGAACGGGAACAGGGACACAGGCAAGGCTCTGTGGTGTCAGAGCTGGGAAGGGGGACACTGAGGAAGGAAATTGGAATCATGCTTGCTGGAAGTTCACCCCAATAAAAACATTGAATTGTTTGCACCATCGGACTTCGGGTATTGTTGCTCTCTGTTCATGTGAGGACCAGAAAAGTGAGAGGGTGAAGGAATAAGCCCCCTAACACCACAGAGCATACTCCATTTCCTCATAGCTCCAGCAAATGACAAAACTGCACAGATGCTATGCCCACAGAGTGACTGATTATGCTCCCTCTAGCCTAGCACTACAAGCACTCAATAGCTTCTCTTGGCTGGGCACTAGAGCTGACAGCAGAGAGTCTGTTTCTCCTGTGCTTTCTATGACCACTCCCACCCAGGCAGTGTGGAGGAGAAAGCCATTAGATTCAAGTGTATGGGGTTGCAGGGCAGGAGTAGATTGGGACAAGGAGCTGACAGTAAACTAGGTCTGGGAGCCAGGGAAGGAAATTGATGCAACACAGGGAGCTGGTGGGTGGAGAGAACTGAGAATAGATGCAGAGCCAGAGGGAGAGGAAAGGGGAGACAAATCTGACAATGAGCCAGGGTGCAGGGAGTTAACTATGGCTGGGTAAAGAGACTGGGACAAGGAGCTGGGGCATGCAAGAACACAGATAAGATGAGAAGTCTGGAAAGGGAGATTGGAAGCTAGTGGGGACAAGGAATGCAGCACACAAGAAACATCAGGAAGCAGGGGAGTGAACTGGGAATGGCTGGACAAGAATAAGAAGACAGGGAATATGGAGAAGTGAACCTAGGGCTTACTAAGCAAGGAGACTGGAACTGGGAACAGAAGGCTAAAAAACAGAGACTAGTACAAGGAGCCAGTAGTGGGATAGAGATAGGACTGGGATGGGGCAGAGGTGGTCAAGCTTGGGGAAGTGGACAGAAAAATGTGTCCACTAGTGCATGCTCCCTTCCAGAGTTTGGAATAGAACTCAAGATTCCCAAGTCTTTACCACACCTCTGCTGTCAGCAAACATCTGTAAAAACTACAGTCAAGGTGCCCCATTCCTCTCTAGTGCAGGTCCACAAAGAGGCTAATTAACCATGTGGATATCAGTATGATACCACAAGAAGGAATCTGTTATCCCCCCCACCCCCATTTGCTTTTTTAACATCTTAGGAAAGTACACAAAAAATACATTAAAGGAACATTATTAACAGAAGGCTGTTGTCTGTTTCGTTTGTTGCAACAGCTAGAAGACATAGTGAATGAAGCATGGGACTACTGGAAGAGAAAGGATAATCACAGGGTTAAAGTAGTTGAATGCTGTCCACAAAATTAGATTCTATCCCTGCCTTTTGCCACTAAGTTCCTCCATGTTGCTTGCTAGGCAATCACTTAAACCAAACTTTTCAGATGGTCACTAATTGTGTGTTCATTTTCTGGGTACCCAACTTAAGACCCTAAGGTCTGACTTCCAGTAGCACTGAGCAGCCATAGTAACAATTGCAAATATGCAGTAAATAAGGTCACACATCGAACAAACAAGATAATTCATTCAGGGAACACCTCCCATCCCATGCACTGAATAAGACAAGGGTGTCTCTTATAAAATTTATGTGGGCACCTAAAACTGTGTAATAATAAATATGCACAAGAGGGTTGAATTACAGTTGCAATTGGCACGTGAATCCTGTCATTCCCTTCTGAGGGCTCGACTTTGCAACCTGAATGTTCTTCTAAGATAGTCACTGGTTACACTGGCTGCTCTCAGTGGTGGAGATGACAGAACAAGAAGGATGATCTCAAGTTGCAGTGGGGGAGGTCTAGGCTGGATAGTAGGAAACACTATTTCACTAGGAAGGTGTGATGAACTGGAATGGGTCACCTAGGGAGGTGGTGGACATAGGCGGCGAGTTATATGGGCCCGTGGTGCCCATGCTCCACCAACATTCATGAAGGTGGGCCCAGCTCCACCAATGTTTGGGCCCCGGGTCCCAAACCCCAGGCTTTGGGGGGCTCTGCACCATGGGTCGGCAACGTGGGGTGTTCTCACCTCGGGGGCAGCTCCCCTGCCTCCCCATAAGCAGCTCCCCTCAGCCCCGGAGTCCCTGCGTGCTGCAGAGAGGCCCCAGCGCGGACCCGGCTGCCAGCCAATTGGACGGGAACCCCAGCCAATGGGAGCTGCAGGGGGCAGTGGCAGAACTGCCTGGCCACGCCTCCACAGCAGGGAGGGGGAGAGAGCTGCAGGCAGAGAGACCCCCAGAAGTCTGTCACTCTCAGAGGCACACACAGACACAGTCGGGGGGGTTGTGAGGACAGAAAAATGGAGCCGGGGGCGGGGGAAAGGAGCAGCGATAGGCACCCCGGGGCTGGCATAAAATACACAGTACAGAGGGGGCTTCCTGAGAGGGCTATAGCAACACCACCACCCCCCGCAGAGCAGACCTGGGCTGCAGCTGGCTCCATCCATCACTCCCCCCAACCCCAGAGACCCACACAACCCTCTGCCCCCCCGAGAGACCTCCAACAGTCCCTGTGCCACGGTCACCCTTCCCCAGAGGGCCCCCCCTTTGTACCAGACAACTCCCCCCCCACACACACTGCCTCCCCTGCTCCAGAGCTCCCTACAATCTCCCCCTTTGCCTCCCCCCCCTCCCCAGCCCATTGGCCAGGAGGCTCCCACTCTATTGGCCAGCGAGGCCAATGGGAGCTGCACCTGAGGCAGGGCACCTGCTTGTAGCTGCAGACCTGCCTGGCTGTGCCTCCACAGTACAGGGAGGGGAAGCCACAGCCACAGCAATTCTCTGGATATTTGAATTACTTGCCTCAATGAAATTAATCTCTTCCTTTCCAGACAGTTGGTGGCTTTTCCTGTAAGAAAACTTACAATTTTTTTGCAAAGAAGTCCATTTATAGTTTTTTCACTTGAGAAGTATATTTTCTGATTGTTCAGAAGCTCATTTATTTTGTTAACTCAGTTTTATAAATCAGCAATTTTAAAAGTCACTTGAATTGTACCTGGTTTTTGCTATTGGTCCAAAAACACATGGAAGATATGCAGATTTTTATTTCTGTGGGCCAAACCACACTGTGTAGAAATGTAAATGTCGGAGCTAGAAAAGCTCTGTAAGGGCAAGTATTGGGGGTAGCCGTGTTAGTCTGTATCTACAAAAACAACAAAGAGTCTGGTGGCACCTTAAAGACTAACAGATTTATTTGGGCATAAGCTTTCGTGAGTAAAAACCTCACTTCTTCGGATGCATAGAGTGAAAGCTACAGATGCAGGCATTATATATTGACACATGGAGAGCAGGGAGTTACAGACGTGCACAGGCTGAAATTGTGGACAAACAACATCACTTGTCCCATAACCTCAGCCGTACAGAACGCAATGCCATCCACAGCCTCAGAAACAACTCTGACATCATCATCAAAGGGGCTGACAAAGGAGGTGCTGTAGTCATAATGAACAGGTCAGATTATGAACAGGAGGCTGCCAGGCAACTCTCCAAGACCACATTCTTCAGGCCACTATCCTCTGATCCTACTGAGGAATACCAAAAGAAACTACACCATCTGCTCAAGAAACTCCCAGCTACAGTACGGGAACAAATCTACATGGACACACCCCCAGAACCCCGACCAGGGGTATTCTATCTGCTACCCAAGATCCATAAACCCGGAAACCCTGGACGCCCCATCATCTCAGGCATTGGTACTCTGACAGCAGGATTATCTGGCTATTTGGACACTCTCCTCAGACCCTATGCTACCAGCACTCCCAGCTATCTTCGAGACACCACCGACTTCCTGAGGAAACTACAGTGCATTGACGTTCTTCCTGAAAACACCATCCTGGCCACCATGGATGTAGAAGCACTTTATACCAATATTCCACATGAGGATGGACTACAAGCTGTCAGGAACAGTATCCCTGATGAGGCCACAGCAAGCCTGGTGGCTGAGCTTTGTGACTTTGTCCTCACCCACAACCACTTCAGATTTGGGGACAACTTATACCTTCAAGTCAGTGGCACTGCTATGGGTACCCGCATGGCCCCACAGTATGCCAACATTTTTATGGCTGACTTAGAACAACGCTTCCTCAGCTCTCGTCCCCTAGTGCCCCTCCTCTACTTGCGCTACATTGATGACATCTTCATCATATGGACCCACGGAAAGGAGGCCCTTGAAGAATTCCACCTGGACTTCAACAATTTCCACCCCACCATCAACCTCAGCCTGGACCAGTCCACACAAGAGATCCACTTCCTGGACACTACAGTACAAATAAGTGATGGTCACATAAACACCACCCTATACCGGAAACCTACTGACCGCTATACGTACCTACATGCCTCCAGCTTCCATCCAAGACACATCATACGATCCATTGTCTACAGCCAAGCCCTAAGATACAACCGAATTTGCTCCAACCCCTCAGACAGAGACAAACACCTACAAGATCTTTATCAAGCATTCGTAAAACTACAATACCCACCTGGGGAAGTGAGGAAACAGATTGACAGAGCAAGACGGGTACCCAGAAATCACCTACTACAGGACAGGCCCAACAAGGACAATAACAGAACACCACTGGCCATCACATACAGCCCCCAGCTAAAACCTCTCCAGCGCATTATCCACGATCTACAACCTATCCTGGAAAATGATCCCTCACTCTCACAGACCTTGGGAGGCAGACCAGTCCTCGCTTACAGACAACCCCCCAACCTGAAGCAAATACTCACCAGCAACTACACACCACACCACAGAAACACCAACCCAGGAACCTATCCCTGTAGCAAACCTCGTTGCCTACTCTGTCCCCATATCTACTCTGGCAACAGCATCAGAGGACCCAACCACATCAGCCACACCATCAGGGGCTCATTCACCTGCACATCCACTAATGTGATATATGCCATCATGTGCCAGCAATGCCCCTCTGCCATGTACATTGGCCAAACTGGACAGTCCCTCCGCAAAAGAATAAATGGACACAAATCGGACATCAGGAATGGTAACATACACAAGCCAGTAAGTGAACACTTCAATCTCCCTGGTCATTCTATCACAGATTTAAAAGTCACTGTCATTGAACAAAAAAACTTCAGAAACAGACTTCAAAGAGAAACAGCAGAACTAAAATTCATTTGCAAATTCAACACCATTAATCTGGGCTTGAATAGGGATTGGGAGTGGCTGGCTCACTACAGAAGCAGCTTTTCCTCTCCTGGAATTGACACCTCCTCATCTATTATTGGGAGTGGACTACATCCACCCTGATTGAATTGGCCTTGTCAACACTGGTTCTCCACTTGTGAAGTAACTCCCTGCTCTCCATGTGTCAATATATAATGCCTGCATCTGTAGCTTTCACTCTATGCATCCGAAGAAGTGAGGTTTTTACTCACGAAAGCTTATGCCCAAATAAATCTGTTAGTCTTTAAGGTGCCACCAGACTCTTTGTTGTTTCTGTAAGGGCAAGGGTCCCTTCAGGAAATTGTCCCCATGTCATTCATTCTTCTGGGCATTCCATTCTATTGTTCCCTCCTATAGTGATAGTTATCAGTGTTTCCACCCACAGGGCAGAGGGGGAAAGACTTTGGTCTCCCTGGGATTGCCCCTACCATTACTCCCTCTGGGTCTTCTTTCTCTGGAGCTTCTCATGAAGTAAAGTCTGTCATGTATATAATTTTGATGTATTTATTAAGTGCTACTTAATGCACTATGATAGTCCCCTTCAACCCTCTGTATAAATTGATCCTATTCTTTCCATATGTTTTGCCCATAGGGTTTTCTGCAGCCCTAGGGCAGCCAGCAATAACCTCTGTGCCTTTGCAATGGGGTGAGGGAAGGGGACCATGGGTTCCCTATTTATGTGATTTGCAAGAAATGTTATCATTACTCAAGGTACCAAATGTGTTTAAATGATATAAGTGCCTTGTAAAATCCCAAAGCAAGCTTATTTCCATTTCTCATTAATCGTATATACAGTATACACACTTCATTAATTACATGAATAGAATTTATTATTATTATTAGCGAGGTTACTGGTGTTTTTTTTCCAGTGTGGCAAAATATGTGCTATTTTATCAGTTGAATGATTGAATGACATAATACCGCCCCCGGCCCCAATGTTCGTCACTAAGTCCAGTAATTTTGTCAAGTGTTCATCGCACAACATGGTGGTGCCTACCCCGCCTTGTACTTCAGAGGGTCACGGAGTCCAGGGCAGCCTGGGGAGTTAGCGGGGGGCTGGCGCTGGCAGCAGCGAGTGACCTGGCCCCAGCCCACTCCGCTCCACCTCGCTGGCTCCCGGCATTGCTCAGGGGCAGGGGACTTCAGGGAAGAGGTGGAGTGGGGACAGGGTGGGAAGAGATGGAGTAGAGCAGGGTTGCTCCCTGCTGTCGGCACCAGGCACCCTGCTAATCCCCCAGGCCCCCACCCTGGACCCTGTGTCCCCCTGAAGAACAGGGCCCCCCAAAGCACGGGGCCCAGGGCAGTTGCCCCAGTCTGTCCTATGGATGGGACAGATCCACTTGGGCACCACCAAAAATTATACAAAACTGCCGCCCACGGTGGTGGAATCTCCATCCTTAGAGGTTTTTAAGGCTGGACTTGACAAAGCCCTGGCTGGGATGATTTAGTTGGGAATTGGTCAGGGGGGTTAGGGGACTAGATGACCTCCTGAGGTCGCTTCCAACCCTGGTATTCTATGATTCTACACACACAACTCAGTCTACTGCAGAGTCGCTCAGGTTCAACCGCTGCCACCCAGCAGCCTCCGCGGAGGGAAGAGTGGAGAACGAAAGAAAGGACAGTCAGCTCCAACCCCCACCCGGGGAAAGGGGGGCTCCGTGTGCCCAGCTCCGGCCTGCCTGGGGAAGGGGACAACCCAAACCCGCCCCCAGTCCGGGGAAGCTAACGGCGGTTGCCGACACCAGCCCTCAGGGAAGAGCAGCAGCGCGGAGGCGACAGTGACGGCCCCGAACAGCCCCTTCCCGCCACCAGGCCCGGGGCGGGGAACGCCTCCACCTGCCAGCGCGCGCGCGCTCCCTCCCCCGGACTCTCCCGCTTACCTGGCCCGGCCCGCAACGGGGCTCCGGCTCCGCTCGCCGAGTTCAAATTCCGCTCCACTTCTAGGCTTACCCCACAAAACTCGCGATAACAACCTCCACCCCTCCCATCAGTCCGCGTAGCACGTCAACGCGCATGCGTCCACGCTCCCCCCCATGCGTGTGCTCTCCGCTATATAGGTGCGTGTACGCATGCGCAGAAGATAGCAGTCGGCCGACGTTTTCTTATTGCGCATGTGCGAAGCACATAATTGACGCGAGCCAGCCAGCCAGTTGCCACCACAGCCAGCGCTAGAAGCGCCTGTCCCAGGTGGAGCAGGCGGGTTATGGGAGCACGATGCACGGAGCCCTTAGTATGCACATAACGCTACAGCGCCTGCTTGCAGCCCAGGGAAGAGCAGCATGGAGCGGTGCACAACAGGACCCCGCCACACTACAATTGTGCCCAGTTAGCTACCATGCAATATATTTTGTCCCTTTCATTCCCTCTTCTGCTCTCTTGTACTGCTTAAGCTCAAATGCGGTGTTGGACACAGCAAATGGTTCAGACTAGACGGGCAGGACTGGCTTTAGGATGATTCCCCTGATTTCCCAGAATCGGGCCCTACAGGTAAGAGGGCCCCACGCCTTAGGTTCACCCAGTGGCGGTCCACTCCGGCGGCATTTCGGCTGCAGAGGCTCCTTCAGTACCACGGAAGATGCGGAGCGCACCCCCTGCCACCGAAGAGCCAGACCACCACCAGGTATTCAAATCGGGTCCCATAGGTCCTAAAGCCGGCCCTGTAGATGCCACACTATAATTCTCCCACATGGACACTGCAGTCCTGAAGTTCTTACTTCATATTAATGTAGTCCTGTTTGAAGAGGACAATTTGAATGTGAACTAGGAACTCTTGTTCATGCTTGCAACATCCATTCCACCAAGGGAGTTACAGCATCGCACTGCAGTCTATATCCCCATAGTCCAAACTGCAGGACTATGTAAACTTGCCAAAGTTTTAGTTTTGAAACTGACAAAGCCATGGAGGTAAAGTCTCATTGAAAGTTACCAGGAAGTAGGCTAAGTGTTTAAGTAACTGTAGCCATGTGGCCCCATCACAGCTCCCCTGATGGTCTCATGGCAGCCCTGCCTGTAGTCCCTCACCTCAATTTCCCTTCTTAGATCCCCAAACAAACTCAACACATGGTTTTTTCCACTCAATCACAAGAGCCCTGCTTAGGTTCTGATTTATTAAGTAAATCAAGCCTTGCTAAATCGTATAAAACAATTCACATTGGGGCTTTAGGCCCTCAACATTCCTCTAATCTCCTTAACATAGATACAATACAAGATCCTGTCTCTTACTTACTAAAACCTTAAAACAAAGAAATGTATATTTAACTATAGTGCCTAATTTGTAATACATATAGGAAACCATAGCAGACATTATAACTTATCCTAAAACAAAAGGGTGACCATAATCAGTCATAAGGATGGTTCTGGTCTGTCATTCCTTTCTGCTATTCAAAAAGGGTGGCTGACAGGATGAAATTATTCTTATGGGACATTATAAAATCCTGCTCCTACACAGACTGGTCAGAGTCCCTTCTGTCATAATAGGCTACTCCCAGCCCTTCTTAGCTGGAGCATTTCCCCTGGCCTCAGGGTCTTCCCAACAGGGGTGTCTCATTCTCTGCAGTCTCACTCCAACACCATAAGCTGCCCTTTTAATAGAACCATCTTCTGCTCTTTAAAGGAAATAGCCTGATTCCCCTGCAGTAGGGCTCATACATTACGCCTGGGGAAATTCTGCACCACTGCACATATGCAGAATTTATGTCCCCTGCAGATTTATTTGCTTCCCACCAGAAAAATGACTTTCTGGTGGAGAACCAAAGGGAAGCCACAAGTGCGGTCATGTGGCCCTCCCCAGCAGTCTGTTTCAGGTGCCCAGGGCAGCCAGCAGAGAGATAAATCACTGTGGGGCAGGAAATGGGACTGGGAAGACCCAGCTGGTGGCTCCTATCCTGCACTAGACTCATCTGCTAGTCCCGGGTGGAGTGGGGAGGACAGGACTTCCTCTTCCCCTGCACAGCATCCAGGGCTGGGTCAGACCCACCCCCAGATTTCTCCCCCGGCTGCAGGAAGCTCTGCAAACTCACCACACACACACTTCCTGCACCCATCACTCAGCTGCATGGGGAGGGATCCCTGTAAAGGGAACTGCACCTGCCATATGCCTAACCCCCGTGCATTCAGACCCCCTCATGCCCAGATCCTGCTGAGCCTCACTCCCCCACACTCAGAAGCACCCTAATGAGCCCCACTTCCCCTGTATCACCCCACCAAGCCCCAACCAGCTTCACCTGGATCCCCACCCCACTGAGCCCCCCTCCCCCAGCATCTGGATCCCCCTCTAAGTCCTCCACACCCAGATACCTGCTGAGCTCTGTCCCTCCATACCCAGACACACACACCCCCCGCTGAGCCCCAACCACCTTCACCTGGACCCCCATGCAGAGTTCCATTACCGTTACACCCAGAACCCTCCCCACGATAAGCCCCTGTGCAACCAGATCCCTCCCCCACACCACTCCACGCAGACCCTTCTCAACCCACACCTAGATCCCACCACACTTGGATCCTGTTTTGCGGAGCTTGCCTGCCCACAAGGAGGGGCAGGGCCCTGGGATGTTTCTGGGGCAGGCCTGTGCTACCACTGCCATGCTGGAGTCTCCACATTTATTTGACAAATAAAATTAGCAACATTTTAAAATATTGTGTGCAGAATTTGTATTTTTTTGGTGCAGAATACCCTCAGAAGTATCATACTGTTATCAGACTAAGGCCTGGTCTACACTATGAGTTTAATTCGAATTTATCAGCGTTAAATTGAATTAGTCCTGCACCCGTCCACACAACGAAGCCATTTATTTCGAAATAAAGGGCTCTTAAAATCGATTTCTGTACTCCTCCCCAACGAGGGGAGTAGCGCCGAAATCGATATTGCCATTTCGAATTAGGGTTAGTGTGGCTACAATTCGACGGTATTGACCTCCAGGAGCTATCCCACAGTGCACCATTGTGACCGCTATGGACAGCAATCTGAACTCAGATGCACTGGCCAGGTAGACAGGAAAAGCCCCGCGAACATTTGAATTTTATTTCCTGTTTGCCCAGCGTGGGGAGCACAGGTAACCATGAAGTCCGATAATCGAAAAAGAGCACCAGCATGGACTGTATGGGAGGTGCTGGATCTGATCGCTATATGGGGAGAGGATTCAGTGCTAGCTGAACTATGTTCGAAAAGACGAAATGCCAAAACTTTTGAAAAAATCTCCAAGGGCATGATGGAGAGAGGCCACAATAGGGACTCAGATCAGTGCCGTGTGAAAGTTAACGAGCTCAGTCAAGCCTATCAAAAAACAAAGGAGGCAAACGGTCGCTCCGGGTCAGAACCACAGACATGCCGCTTCTACGCTGAACTGCATGCAATTCTAGGGGGGGCAGCCACCACTACCACACCTCTGACCGTGAATTCCGAGGCGGGGGTAAACTCAGCCACACCTGAGGATTCTGCGGATGGGGAAGAGGAGGAGGGAGGACGACGAGCTTGCGGAGAGCACACAGCACTCTGTTCTCCCCAACAGCTAGGATCTTTTTCTCAGCCTGACTGAAGTACCCTCCCAACCCTCCCAAGGCAGTATCTAAGACCATGACCCCATGGAAGGGACCTCAGGTGAGTTTACCTTTTAAAATATAAAACATGGTTTAAAAGCAAGCGTTTTTTAATGATTTCTTTGCCCTGAGGACTTGGGATGCATTCGCGGCCAGTACAGCTACTGGAAAAGTCTGTTAACGTGTCTGGGGATGGAGCGGAAATCCTCCAGGGACATCTCCATGAAGCTCTCCTGGAGGTACTCCAAAAGCCTTGCCACAAGGTTTCTTATTCTGTCTTATGCCTTATTCCGTCCTCCATGGTAGGACACTTGACCACGCCATGCTAGTAGCAAGTAATCTGGTATCATTGCATGACAAAGCCTGGCAGTGTATTGTCCCGGTGTTTGCTAGCATTCAAGCAACATCCTCAGGAGAGTGATATCGCTCATGGTAACCTGGTTGAAATATGGGAATTTAATTAAGGGGACAGAGGTGGCCATTCCTACTGGGCTGTTTGCCTGTGGCTGAAAAGAAATCCTTCCCTGTAGTAAGCCAAGCGCGGTGGGGGATTGGCGCTGAGCTTTTCACGTGTGGCTAGCAGGGATCTTCCCTAATACCAGCCACGCGGTGGGGGGAGGGATAAAGCGATCATCCCAGAGAATTGGATGGGGGCGGGGGTTAGTTTGTTTTCTGCTGCTGCAGGTTAACAGGAAAACCGCAGCACTCAACGGGCTTTGTTTGGTATGTGGGAAAGGAGGGTGCAGAAGCCGAAAGACAATGGCTTACCATGGCCGCATGCAAGCTGAATTCTGTTGCCCGGACCTGCATCTGTGATCTCTAACAGCAAAGCCACAGGCACTCAATATTAAGATGCAAAATGCGACCTTTCACAGAAATCACATGTGCTATGTAATGTGAATAGTGTTGTTCACCGTGAAAGAGTATAAGCATTGTTCTGTAAAATGTTTCTTTTTAAATACTTCTCTCCCTTTTTTCCCTCCCTCCCTCCAGCAGCTGCAAATTTTTCAAGCCTCCCTCCTCCGTCCCGAAGGCTATCTCAGATAAGGCGTTGGAAAAAGAGGACGCGAGACGAGATGTTCGCGGAAATCATGGAATCCACCCTCAATGAAACAGCTCATCTGAATGAGTGGTAGGACACGGTATCAAAGTACAGGAAAGCTGTCTGTGAATGTGAGGACAGGAGGGAACAACGTGAGGACATGAGGGACCAATGTGAGGACAGAAGGGACCAACATGAGGAGAGGAGAGACGCTCGATATGAGAGGTGGCAGCAGGAAGATCAAAGGAGGCAGGATGCAATGCTGGGGCTGCTGCGTGAGCAAACAGACATGCTCTGGCGTCTGGTGGAGCTTCAGGGATGGCAGCAGGATCACAGACTGCCACTGCAGCCCCTGTATAACCACCCTCCCCCCTCACCATGTTCTATAGCCTCCTCATCCAGACGTGTAAGAATGCGGGGGGGGGAGAGGCGAGGCTCCGTGCACCCTCCCATTCCACCCCAGTGGACAGCCCAAGCAAAAGGCTGTCATTATTTTAACCTTTTTCTGGTGGCCTTTTCCTTCCCTCTGATCCTCCTCCCAAACACCACCCGGGCTACCTTGTCAGTTCTCTCCCTCTTTTTATAATCAATTAATAAAGAATACATGATTTTTAAACGATAGTGACTTTATTTCGTTTGAAAACAAGCTGTGATCGAAGGGGGAGGGTGGGTTGCTTACAGAGAATGAGTCAATAAAGGGGCGGGTTTTCATCAAGGAGAAACAAACAGAACTTTCACATGGTAGCCTGGCCAGTCATGAAACTGGTTTTCAAAGCTTCTCTGATGCGCCGCGCTTCCTGGTGTGCTCTTCTAATCACCCTGGTGTCTGGCTGTGCGTAATCAGCAGCCAGGCTATTTGCCTCAGCCTCCCACCTCGCCATAAAGGTCTCCCCCTTACTTTCACAAAGATTGTGGAGCACACAGCAAGCAGCAATAACAATGGGGATATTGGTTTGGCTGAGGTCTGAGCGAGTCAGTAACGTGCGCCAGCAACCTTTTAAACGGCCAAATGCACATTCTACCACCATTCTGCACTTGCTCAGCCTGTAGTTGAACAGCTCCTGACTACTGTCCAGGCTGCCTATGTATGGCTTCATGAGCCATGGCATTAAGGGGTAGGCTGGGTCCCCAAGGATAACTATAGGCATTTCAACATCCCCAACGGTTATTTTCTGGTCCGGGAAGTAAGTCCCTTGCTGCAGCCGTTTAAACAGAGTAGTGTTCCTGAAGACACAAGCGTCATGAACCCTTCCCGGCCAGTCCACGTTGATATTGGTGAAACGTCCCTTGTGATCCACCAGTGCTTACAGCACCATTGAAAAGTACCCCTTGTGGTTTATGTACTGGATACCCTGGTGCTCCGGTGCCAAGATAGGGATATGGGTTCCATCTATTGTCCCACCACAGTTAGGGAATCCCATTGCAGCAAAGCCATCCACTGTGACCTGCACATTTCTCAGAGTCACTATCCTTGATAGCAGCAGCTCAGTGATTGCATTGGCTATTTGGAGCACAGCAGCTCCCATGATAGATTTACCCACTCCAAATTGATTCCCGACTGACAGGTAGCTGTTTGGCGTTGCAAGCTTCCACAGGGCTATCGCCTCTCGCTTCTCAACTGTAAGGGCTGCTCTCATCTTGGTGTTCTGGTGCTTCAGGGCAGGGGAAAGCAAGTCACAAAGTTCCATAAAAGTGCCCTTACGCATGCGAAAGTTTCGCAGCCACGGGAATCGTCCCACACCTGCAACACTATGCAGTCCCACCAGTCTGTGCTTGTTTCCCGGTCCCAGAATCAGCGTCCCACAGATAGAACCTGCCCCATCAACAACATGATCTCCAAAGCGCTGGGGCCCGTGGTTTGAGAGAATTCTGTGTCCATGTCCATGTCCTCATCACTCTCGTCGCTGCACTGCCATCACCGCCTCCTCCTTGCCTTGTTTTTCTGGTCCTGTTTCAGTATAAACTGCATGATAATGCGCGAGGTGTTTACAATGTTCATGACTGCTGTCTTGAGCTGAGTGGGCTCCATGCTTGCCGTGGTATGGCGTCTGCAGTGTTCACCCAGGAAAAAAGGCGCGAAACGGTTGTCTGCCGTTTTTTTCATGTAGGGAGGGGTGAGGCTGTACCCAGAACCACCTCTACAATGTTTTTTGCCCCATCAGGCACTGGGATCTCAACCCAGAATTCCAATGGGCGGGGGAGACTGTGGGAACTATGGGATAGCTATGGGATAACTACCCACAATGCAACGCTCCGGAAATCGACGCCAGCCCCGGTACAATGGACGCACACCGCCGAATTAATGTGCTTAGTGTGGCCGCATACATTCGACTGTATACAATCTGTTTCCAAAATTCGAATTCTTTAAATTCGGATTAATCCCGTAGTGTAGACATACCCTTGGCTTGCCCCCAGGCTCTCCAGCCCAAGGGTAAGCCATCCTATTACAGTCATTTTTGAAAATGAGACTTCTTTTCCTAAGTTTCTCTGGCACTTTTGGAAATATCATCACAAACAAAAATTTTGGCAGTGATGAGGAAAGGGTTTTTGGCATTTTAAAGGAGAGGGCAGCAGAAATTCTTGTGTGTGCCATGTTCATAATCAGGATTGGTTGAAGTACAAAGATAGCTGTGCATCGAAGACAGTGGAAGAGGAGTCTCTCATATCACAGCACTGGTGACCAGACAGGTTAGAGAGCAGCAGACATTCAATAGACCACTTTTTGCATCCTCCACAAAAATACTAGAATAAAAGAACCCTAATATCTGGAAGTATCTTAGCATAATTTCTGGCTTGAAGAAATATGCACATGGATGTAAAGTGTCTTGCAATGCTGTGAACGCCATACTGTAAATGGACACTAGTCTGTTATTTGTGACCAACTGGAAAAGAAATAAATTCGGCAGCCTTAAGATGCAAAGCCACAAAGCAATTTGGAAAGCATTATTAGCATATGGTTAGAAATGCTAGGGAGAGTGCCACTAAAGAGCCAAAATAAGATGTTGAATTTTACTCTACTAAAGCAAAGGTTTTAGTAGAAATTGAATTAACAAGTTAAATTTAGACAGGTCTAGAGAGGCAGGGTGGATAGGTTAATTAAAATGGGAGCTAGGAGCCAAAAAATCCTCTGTTCTAATCCTGTTCTGCCATGTTCACTGTCTAAGCAATTGCTCTTAATGCCCATTGCTCAACTTATTTGTCATAAAACAGGGGTAACACTTCCTTACTTATCTATCAGATGAATTATAAAGATTTGTCAATATTAGTACATCTTGGAAAATATAAAGTACTTTGCAAAGGCTAAGTATTATTATAATAGCCCATTAGAGCAACTGTGCACTAAATATGTTTTAACAAAACACATTTAGTGCACTGTTGCTCTAATGTAACTGAGGCAAAACAGTAGCATTTATTTTAGAAAAAGTCATTCTACGATTATGTACAGCCAGTCTGCTGCCTTAGATATCCATAAAGTCATGAGTCAGAAAATTTAAGCGGCTGGAAAATCGCCAAACAATCTTCTCTATTGCTCATACCATTTGTGTATACCCAAGACAAATGAAGGAATAATTTGTACCAACTGCAAAGTGATCAGTCAATTTTTAGATGTAAAATATTTCCCCATTAGCCACCTCAGAATTGGTTTTCCTTGCTACAGCATTTTAAGACACTGACTTGGGTACTTCAGACTTGCATTTCCCAACAAAATTGTGCTCCCTAAAAGTTATAAGGAAGGAGGTAAATAGAATAATCTACTTTTCTACAGAGAAAAGGAAATAAAAGCATTGATCCAGTAGCACACTTCATGGACGTAAATTGTAGATGTGTAGACCACTGTATCAGGAGGTCAGACTAGATTGGTCCCTTCTGAACTTAAAGTCTATGAGTCTAATTGCTGTTAAGTCTTTGGAAGAGTGTGGGATTTGCAGTGTGGAGAATGACCATCTATGGAAATTTATAAAATTTTCCACTACTGTGAATGGTGAAAATATAATTATGACTGAAAGAAACATTGAGATTCTATCACTATTAGACCTCACCATACTAGGAAGCCTCTATAGGGGAAAAATGTTTGTGATCTTGTTTTATTGTTCTAGTGTAACAATTTTTAATTTGTGAAATTTGTAATTATTGTGAAGGAGTGTAATGAAGTGAAGGGAAAATGCAGGAAAGGCTAATTGCCTCAGAACTTCTTGTGTACAATGGCCTTTATGTACTGATCAAACATTTTGGTCTGAATAATTTCTTCTTGCTAGATATCTTAGTGACTGACATTTCAGTGAATGAGGTTTAAGTGTTTCTTTTTCCGTGCAAATTTCATTTTCATCTCTTGTAGCCTACATGTATAGCTGAATTAGCATCTTGGGTTTTGCTAATCATTCTCCCCCCCACCCCCCTATCTGATCCCCATAATCGCTACCTTTTTCTGTGGTACCACATCTAGAAATCCAGTTGCTCCTCTGATCTTTTGTATCTTCCTTGGGAAGTGCCTATTATATTTAAGTATAGTTTGTGCATTTATTTTTCAATTTATGCATGTATAAGTTAACTGTGGCTACCGACTTTATCAACACATGCCCTTAACACATCCCTTACTGTGTCAAGTTTGTGCACCGCTGACCTTGTACAGAATGTAAACACAAGCTTTTGTCTTGTCCGCTCAGTGTTAGCCATGCCAGTACATAAATGTTCCTTAACAGCAATTACTGCAAGTGGGTGGATTTGTTTCCTTTATCTAGGTAATTGAAAACTAAGACAGCTTTTATGTAATCTCTACCTGACAAGAGCTCAATCAGCCTTGGCATTGTTAGTAACATATGGCTAGACTGAAGTATTTTAGCAGCCACTCCACTTTTCTGAGATAGCATCCTCCAAATTAAGTGGAGAGTAGGGAAGTTTGTTATAAGCAATTTTCCCAGAAGTAGGTAATTGGTAGCTATTTTGAGTACCATGGCACAGCTGAGACAGCAAGTGAAGTGTTGGCAGGAAGAGGGGGGTCTATCCTTTACCCTGCAGCATTAGTTTCCCCTGTGCTTGCCCTTTCTTTCAGTCCTATGTAATGAAGGGTTAATGTTTTTTAAACACAAATTTAAAACCTTGTCATTTCACCCCATATTGAAACCTCAGATGACATCCTGACCCCACTGAAGTCAGTGGGAAAATTTACATTTACTTCTGTGGGGTGAGGATTTCATCCCTTTTATTTACATGATTCTTAAATTGGCATGAAACCAGCAGGAGAGTTCTCCTTGCATGAGGCATTTATAGTTTTGGTTTTAAATTAAATCCAGTTCATGGATTCAGCATGGTTTAATGCTAAAAAGGAAGACAGCTATTAATGCTGCTAGAATTTGAAAGAGACCACATGCTTACAGCACAGTTTGAATGCCAGTAATATCTTGTTTTTAATCCCAGCTGAACTAACTAGTGACTCTGACCTCACGCAAGTCATTTGATCTCATTGTACGTCAGTCGTCCCCGATAAAAACAGGAGCTCTTAGGAAAAACTGAGATGCAGTACCTGTTGTTCAGAGTATATTAATAGATATGTTTCCTGAAATGTAAAATAGTTCTTTTGATGTGTAATGGCATTAAAAAGGCACCCATGTACTACTATGAGCACCTTTGATAGGATATAAACCTAAACAAAGACTAAACCAGCATCAAATCTCCAGAATAACTGTAGCTCCTTGCGAAGGAAAATCCAATAGGTTGTTCTTTCACCTCCAAAGCTCCTTCCTTCATATCCTTACTTACATCATGTGCACTCTTAGCATCATCCCTCTTCAGAAAGTCCAGGAAACAAGATGGGCCTTGTAGCCTACTCTGAAGGTCAACAACCCCAGACTATTTCAATCCAGGGGCAGAAGTTTCACCTCAAAGGCTGCCCCTCCCCCCACAGAAGATCTTCTACCCCATCATCCTCTCTTAAATTAAGGGGACTCAATCTAGCGCTTCCAGCGATGCTATATGGCAGCGAAACATGATCGCTAACGAAGACTGAAGAACATCAACTGTCTGTCACACAGAGGGCAATGGAATGAACATTTTTGGGCATTTCGCTCCACGATCGTATCCCCAGTGAAATAATTAGGCAGCAGTCTGGAGTCCGAGATGTTGTTGTCGAAAGCAGGCTCAGCAAAATGCGGTGGGCAGGACATGTGGCCTGACTCAGTGACAACAGATGGACTGCAGCTATATCTGAGTGGTATCCGTGAGAACTGAAACGGCCACACGGTCAGCCTCCAAAGAGGTGGGATGATTTCTTAACAAGGAGATATGGACAAACATGGCGAAGGATGGCCAGAGCGAGAGAAGATTGGAAGACGTATTGTGATCGGCTCAGTCTTAACTGATGAAGGACCGACAGTCTACGCAATCTACGCAATCTAGTATCTCTGCTTACCAAAAGTTTTTGAATGAAGTAGAGTTTGTACATCACAGGAGACAAAAATATTACCTTCTCTAACTTCACATGGCAGCATCAGGTCTGCAACAGTGGCTAATGTTTCAAGGATGGTTTGAGAATCCCTGTAATGGGCAATTTTGTGGAATAACTGCTCCCGGGAAACATTCTTCCTACTCTTAAACTGATAGTGTTGTATTTGTACCCTGAAGGGCAGTATTTTATATATATCTCCTACACACTTGGGTGTTATAAGATTATTTATTACCTTTTATTAATTCTGATAAAATCCATTGCCCTTATATCTTATTTTCTGCCCTCTTGTTGTATTAGCAGTAGGGCTGTCGATTAATCACAATTAACTCATGCAATTAAAAAAATTAATCATGATTAATTGCACTGTTAAACAATAGAATACCAATTGGAATTTATTAAATATTTTGGATGCTTTTCTATATTTTCAAATATATTGATTTGTATTCTGTGTAGTAATAGAAAGTGTACAGTGCTCACTTTATATTTTCGTATTACAAATATTTGCATTGTAAAAATGATAAACAAAAGAAATGGTATTTTTCAATTCACCTCATACAAGTACTGTAGTGCAATCTCTTTATCATGAAAGTATAACTTACAAATGTAGATTTTTTTTGTTACATAACTGCACTCAAAAACAAAACATTGTAAAAAACTTTAGAGCCTACAAATCCACTCAGTCCTACTTTTTGTTCAGCCAATTGCTAAGACAAACAAGTCTTATCAATTGCTTCTTATTTACAATGTCACCTGAAAGTGAGAACAGGTGTCTGCATGGCACTTTTGTAGCCAGCATTGCAAGGTATTTACCTGCCAGATATTCTAAACATTTGTATACCCCTTCATGCTTCGGCCACCATTCCAGAGGACATGCTTCCATGCTAATGACGCTCGTAAAAAAAATGCATTAATTAAAATTTGTGATTGAACTCCTTGGGGGAGAATTGTATGTTTCCTGTTCTGTTTTACCTGCATTCTGCCATATATTTCATGTTATAGCAGTCTCGGATGATGACCCAGCACATGTTCATTTTAAGAACACTTTCACAGCAGATTTGACAAAACGCAAAAAAGGTACCAATGTGAGATTTCTAATAATAGCCACTGCACTCGATGCAAGGTTTAAGAATCTGAAGTGCCATCCAAAATCTGAGAGGGACGAGGTGTGGAGCATGCTTTCAGAAGTCTTAAAAGAGCAACACTCCGATGCGGAAACTACAGAACCCGAGCCATCAAAAAAGAAAATCAACCTTGTGCTGGTGGCATCTGACTCAGATGATGAAAATAAACATGCATTAGGCTGCACTGCTTTGGATCATTATCAAGCAGAATCCGTCATCAGGGTGGTTGAAGCATTAAGGGACTTATCAATCTTTCGTGCATCTGGCATGTAAATATCTTGTGATGCCGGCTACAACCACACCATGCAAACACCTGTTCTCACTTTCAGGTGACATTGTAAACGAGAAGCGGGCAGCATTATCTCCTGCAAATTGCAACCAAACTTGTTTGTCTGAGCGATTGGCTGAAGTAGGACTGTGTGGACTTGTAGGCTCTGAAGTTTTACATTAAAAAATAAAACAATGCAGGTTTTTTTTGGTACATAATTCTGCATTTGTAAGTTGAACATTCATGATAAAAAGATTGCACTTGTATTAGGTGAATTGAGAAATACTGTTTCTTTTGTTTTTTACAGTGCAAATATTTGTAATCCAAAAATAAAGACAGCACTGTAGACATATTGTGTTGTAATTGAAATCAGTATATTTGAAAATGTAGAAAACATCCAAAATATTTAAATAAATGGTATTCTATTATTGTTTAATCATGAGATTAATTTTTTTTAATCGCTTGACAGCCCTAATTATGAGGTATCATTAATGGGAATGCTTGACACCTTCTTTATACCTTCTCCTATTTACCTCTTTAGTGTAATAAATTGGAGTGGATGTATGAATTTATTCTGTATCCCAAAAATCAAGCAGTGACATTCCTAACTACCCAAAATTTGACTGGAAATAATATTTGCTTGTACAAGGCTGAGTTTTCACGTACCCAAAATTCAGTAATTTAATGCAAAGATTTTAACTCTAAATGCTTTTTTCTGCTCCCTTAATAAAAAAAAAGTGTTGGCATATACAATTGGTAGATCACAGTGAGATAGCCAATTAAGTAATTCAAGGTCTTTGAAAAATAAGATTGTAGCAATTATGCCCTAACAATATTTTATTGATGCAAGACTAATTTTCTATCACAGTGGGAATTAAAGCATTCCTGATGATGCAGAATAGGATAAGGTTTGTTTAAAGAACTCAGCATCTTAAACTTTGAAAATAAATATTTTAAATAAATAGCTACGATTGTGTCACATTATTCACTGGTTGAAATGGGCCAGAACATGCCATCCTGCAGTTTTAATAGTACAGTCAGCATTTGGATTGTTTATCAGGATTAGCCACCAAATTCAATTTAGGATGAAATCCCACTGACTATACAACAGGTCATTTGCTAAGATCTGAATATTAAATAGCTTACCAGCATGTCTGCAGCTCAATTTGTGCCAGAGCAACATTGTTAATATTTGTTTCTTTAAATGAGTGTTTAATTATCAATTATATGTTACTACATGCGCTCATATAATTGCAACAATGCAGTATTAATAATAAATTATATTATTTTGGAACAGCCTTAATGCCCTATATATAAAGGGCTAAATAATGAATATGCACTTAAAGACGAGCCAAATCTTGCAGTGCTTATACTCAGTACTCTCTAGCCAAGATGCCATTGAATACAGTAAAAAGAAGAACAGGAGTACTTGTGGCACCTTAGAGACTAACAAATTTATTAGAGCATAAGCTTTCGTGGACTGCATCTGAAGAAGTGGGCTGTAGTCCACGAAAGCTTATGCTCTAATAAATTTGTTAGTCTCTAAGGTGCCACAAGTACTCCTGTTCTTTTT